>NC_088235.1:54554299-54854299 GCF_036934945.1 Oncorhynchus masou masou
TGGGCAGTCACCATTACCAATTTGTCATGCCATAAAAATCATGCAGGAATGCCAAATTGACTGGCCCGATGACATAGGGATGTCTGGGCAGTGATACTGGTACCTCTCCATCACTCGTTTGGGTTGATTTCAGAATGTCGCTTTTGGTGATGGTACCTCACCACTTAAACATATTGCTAATGGACAAGAGTCACCTGCAAGTCACCGTCCATCAGTCAATTTGATATCATTCTGACACCAAACTGATACAAACTGACACCAAACCCACTTTTCCCAACTCATTTAGGAGCCAAGTATAACATACTTCAGAGCTGGCCCAAAATTCACAAGGCCTTCGGTACAAAACATTAAAAAACCATAAAACACATAGTTACTTTCTAGCTGCGGGGCCAGTTCGGACATTATGTGTAGTCCTATGTGAGGCGACCCCGAATCCCGAGTTTCGGCCCGATAGGTCATTTGGTGTCCGAGTAAAAGCCTAATTGGTGCTGAAAATCCACTTTTTTCAATGCCTTGCTACGGGGTCCTTGAATGAGCTATCGGACCGAGATGTTGGGTTCTGTCTCTATGGGCCGAGACGGTCACAATGCACCTAGTCTTGTGTCTCTGGGACATTTCTAAATGTCGCCATTTTCGTAATGGTCAAAATGAATTGAAGTCATTGCAAATGTTCGACGCTGTTTCTCGGTCCGAGAACATTCTAGAGCGCCGTAACTCACCACGCACTATCTACCTGAGGTCTAGAACAGGATTCTAAAGTTTCGGAACTCTAGGTCTGACGGTTCTTTTTTAGCTCGAACAAAGCTAACTATTGGAGGCACTGTCAGTCTCTACACACCCCAATACGTCCCTCCATCCAAGTTGTGTATCTGTGTGATTTATTTTTCCTTTGAATTTTTATGGGAAAAATGACTGATTTACAGTTCATGGGGGTTGTCTAATCACACATATGAAGTTTTGGACAGATCTGATTTTTTTAACCCTTCCAAACAGCCCCTGAGTCACCAATTATGGCACTTCCGGTTGGCACAGGAAGCTATAAATACACACATGTCTTGACTGACATAGAAACCTAGGGAATCCTGAGTTTTAAGTCTTTAAGTTGAGAATTGACTGATCTACACAGGGTTGAATAATGCAGAGGCCTTGGCACCTTTCGAGGTGATGTACATCCAAATACCTTTTGGGTCAATTTAACCACTTCCGGTTGCTCCAGGAAGCTTAGAATCGACACAGGTAGACCTCATAGTGGTCTGATGGAATGTCATAGAAGACAGGTTCATACAGCATTCATAACCCATAAAGACCCCAGGTTGTATTTAGGGGAGCAGGCAATGTATTCCTATGGGGAGAGAAGTCAATGCACACTGTTTTTTTGTAAACACCTTCTTTTAACTGTGAAAGGTTAATGCCACACAGTCAAGGTTAGGCTTGCACAGATCGGGAGGACCTTAGGAACAGTCCTGTGTTTGAATTGTCCTTCTAAACCTAACGGTTCCGCCGCTGTCACCCAAAATCCAATGACATTGTGGTGCAGGCATCATTGTGGGCCTATTTTTCTCATGGTCGCTGCGCTCAGACCGAGCGAGCTACGGTCAAGAGGGGCACCTCGTTGGACTCGGCACGGCCTTGGGATTATGTTTATGCCATTGCCTGCTCTCTGTGTCTCTAAACACCACGCTTTGTCACTCCATCCTTGCTGTGTGTGTGTGTGAGAGCTTTTCTTTGACATCTGTTGGGAAAAATGACTGATTTACAGTTCATGGGGGTTGTCTAATCACACATATGAAGTTTTGGACAGATCTGATTTTTTTAACCCTTCCAAACAGCCCCTGAGTCACCAATTATGGCACTTCCGGTTGGCACAGGAAGCTATAAATACACACATGTCTTGACTGACATAGAAACCTAGGGAATCCTGAGTTTTAAGTCTTTAAGTTGAGAATTGACTGATCTACACAGGGTTGAATAATGCAGAGGCCTCGGCACCTTTCGAGGTGATGTACATCCAAATACCTTTTGGGTCAATTTAACCACTTCCGGTTGCTCCAGGAAGCTTAGAATCGACACAGGTAGACCTCATAGTGGTCTGATGGAATGTCATAGAAGACAGGTTCATACAGCATTCATAACCCATAAAGACCCCAGGTTGTATTTAGGGGAGCAGGCAATGTATTCCTATGGGGAGAGAAGTCAATGCACACTGTTTTTTTGTAAACACCTTCTTTTAACTGTGAAAGGTTAATGCCACACAGTCAAGGTTAGGCTTGCACAGATCGGGAGGACCTTAGGAACAGTCCTGTGTTTGAATTGTCCTTCTAAACCTAACGGTTCCGCCGCTGTCACCCAAAATCCAATGACATTGTGGTGCAGGCATCATTGTGGGCCTATTTTTCTCATGGTCGCTGCGCTCAGACCGAGCGAGCTACGGTCAAGAGGGGCACCTTGTTGGACTCGGCACGGCCTTGGGATTATGTTTATGCCATTGCCTGCTCTCTGTGTCTTTAAACACCACGCTTTGTCACTCCATCCTTGCTGTGTGTGTGTGTGAGAGCTTTTCTTTGACATCTGTTGGGATAAATGACTGATTTACAGTTCATGGGGGTTGTCTAATCACACATATGAAGTTTTGGACAGATCTGATTTTTTTAACCCTTCCAAACAGCCCCTGAGTCACCAATTATGGCACTTCCGGTTGGCACAGGAAGCTATAAATACACACATGTCTTGACTGACATAGAAACCTAGGGAATCCTGAGTTTTAAGTCTTTAAGTTGAGAATTGACTGATCTACACAGGGTTGAATAATGCAGAGGCCTCGGCACCTTTCGAGGTGATGTACATCCAAATACCTTTTGGGTCAATCTAACCACTTCCGGTTGCTCCAGGAAGCTTAGAATCGACACAGGTAGACCTTATAGTGGTCTGATGGACTGGTACCAAAGACAGGTTCATACAACATTCATAACCCATATAGACTCCAGGTTGTATTTAGTGGAGCAGCCAATATATTCCTATGGGGAGAGAAGTCAATGAACACTGTTTTTATGTAAACACCTTCTTTTGTCTGTGAAGGGTTAATGTCACACGGTCAAGGATAGGCTTGGACAGATCAGGAGGACCTTAGGAACAGTCCTGTGGTTGAATTGTCTTTCTAAACCTAACGGTTCCGCCGCTGTCACCCAAAATCAAATGACGTACTGGTGAAGGCTTCATATTGGGCCTATTTTTCTCATGGTCGCCGCGCTCAGACCGAGCGAGCTACGGTCAAGCGGGGCACCTCGTTGGACTCGGCACAGTCTGGACACTATGGTCATGCCATTGTTTGTGTTGATTTCAGAATGTCCATTTGGTCATGTTTTCTCACTTTTGCAAAGTCACTGTGCATTTGCCATATGGTTAACTGGGCATTCACCATCACCAATTTGTCATGCCATAAAAATCATGCAGGAATGCCAAATTGACTGGCCCGATGACATAGGGATGGCTGGGCAGTGATTTTGGTACCTCTCCATCGCTCGTTTGGGTTGATTTCAGAATGTCGCTTTTGGTGATGGTACCTCACCGCTTAAACATATTGCAAATGTTCCTTACTTTTTCAAAGTCACTGAAAATTTTTGCAGGAATGCCAAATTGACTGGCCCGATGACCTCGGGATGGCTGGGCAGTGATTTTGGCACCTCTCCATCGCTCGTTTGGGTTGATTTCAGAATGTCGCTTTTGGTGATGGTACCTCACCGCTTAAACATATTGCAAATGTTCCTTACTTTTGCAAAGTCACTAAAAATTCTTGCAGGAATGCCAAATTGACTGGCCCGATGACCTCGGGATGGCTTGGCAGTGATTCTGGTACCTCTCCATCACTCGTTAGGGTTGATTTCAGAATGTCCATTTGGTCATGTTTTCTCACTTTTGCAAAGTCACTGTGCATTTGCCATATGGTTAACTGGGCAGTCACCATCACCAATTTGTCATGCCATAAAAATCATGCAGGAATGCCAAATTGACTGGCCCGATGACCTCAGGATGGCTGGGCAGTGATACTGGTACCTCTCCATGGCTCGTTTGGGTTGATTTCAGAATGTCGCTTTTGGTGATGGTACCTCACTGTTAAAACATATTGCAAATGTTCCTTACTTTTTCAAAGTCACTGAAAATTTTTGCAGGAATGCCAAATTGACTGGCCCGATGACCTCGGGATGGCTGGGCAGTGATACTGGTACCTCTCCATGGCTCGTTTGGGTTGATTTCAGAATGTCGCTTTTGGTGATGGTACCTCACTGTTAAAACATATTGCAAATGTTCCTTACTTTTTCAAAGTCACTGAAAAATTTTGCAGGAATGCCAAATTGACTGGCCCGATGACCTCGGGATGGCTGGGCAGTGATACTGGTACCTTTCCATGGCTCGTTTGGGTTGATTTCAGAATGTCGCTTTTGGTGATGGTACCTCACCGCTTAAACATATTGCAAATGTTCCTTACTTTTGCAAAGTCACTAAAAATTCTTGCAGGAATGCCAAATTGACTGGCCCGATGACCTCGGGATGGCTTGGCAGTGATTCTGGTACCTCTCCATCACTCGTTAGGGTTGATTTCAGAATGTCCATTTGGTCATGTTTTCTCACTTTTGCAAAGTCACTGTGCATTTGCCATATGGTTAACTGGGCAGTCACCATCACCAATTTGTCATGCCATAAAAATCATGCAGGAATGCCAAATTGACTGGCCCGATGACCTCAGGATGGCTGGGCAGTGATACTGGTACCTCTCCATGGCTCGTTTGGGTTGATTTCAGAATGTCGCTTTTGGTGATGGTACCTCACTGTTAAAACATATTGCAAATGTTCCTTACTTTTTCAAAGTCACTGAAAATTTTTGCAGGAATGCCAAATTGACTGGCCCGATGACCTCGGGATGGCTGGGCAGTGATACTGGTACCTCTCCATGGCTCGTTTGGGTTGATTTCAGAATGTCGCTTTTGGTGATGGTACCTCACTGTTAAAACATATTGCAAATGTTCCTTACTTTTGCAAAGTCACTGAAAATTTGTGCAGGAATGCCAAATTGACTGGCCCGATGACCTCGGGATGGCTGGGCAGTGATTCTGGGACCTCTCCATCACTCGTTAGGGTTGATTTCAGAATGTCCATTTGGTCATGTTTTCTCACTTTTGCAAAGTCACTGTGCATTTGCCATATGGTTAACTGGGCAGTCACCATCACCAATTTGTCATGCCATAAAAATCATGCAGGAATGCCAAATTGACTGGCCCGATGACATAGGGATGGCTGGGCAGTGATTTTGGTACCTCTCCATCGCTCGTTTGGGTTGATTTCAGAATGTCGCTTTTGGTGATGGTACCTCACCGCTTAAACATATTGCTAATGGACAAGAGTCACCTGCAAGTCACCGTCCATCAGTCAATTTGATATCATTCTGACACCAAACTGATACAAACTGACACCAAACCCACTTTTCCCAACTCATTTAGGAGCCAAGTATAACATACTTCAGAGCTGGCCCAAAATTCACAAGGCCTTCGGTACAAAACATTAAAAAACCATAAAACACATAGTTACTTTCTAGCTGCGGGGCCAGTTCGGACATTATGTGTAGTCCTATGTGAGGCGACCCCGAATCCCGAGTTTCGGCCCGATAGGTCATTTGGTGTCCGAGTAAAAGCCTAATTGGTGCTGAAAATCCACTTTTTTCCATGCCTTGCTACGGGGTCCTTGAATGAGCTATCGGACCGAGATGTTGGGTTCTGTCTCTATGGGCCGAGACGGTCACAATGCACCTAGTCTTGTGTCTCTGGGACATTTCTAAATGTCGCCATTTTCGTAATGGTCAAAATGAATTGAAGTCATTGCAAATGTTCGACGCTGTTTCTCGGTCCGAGAACCTCCTAGAGCGCCGTAACTCACCACGCACTATCTACCTGAGGTCTAGAACAGGATTCTAAAGTTTCGGAACTCTAGGTCTGACGGTTCTTTTTAGCTCGAACAAAGCTAACTATTGGAGGCACTGTCAGTCTCTACACACCCCAATATGTCCCTCCATCCAAGTTGTGTATCTGTGTGATTTATTTTTCCTTTGAATTTTTATGGGAAAAATGACTGATTTACAGTTCATGGGGGTTGTCTAATCACACATATGAAGTTTTGGACAGATCTGATTTTTTTAACCCTTCCAAACAGCCCCTGAGACACCAATTATGGCACTTCCGGTTGGCACAGGAAGCTATAAATACACACATGTCTTGACTGACATAGAAACCTAGGGAATCCTGAGTTTTAAGTCTTTAAGTTGAGAATTGACTGATCTACACAGGGTTGAATAATGCAGAGGCCTCGGCACCTTTCGAGGTGATGTACATCCAAATACCTTTTGGGTCAATTTAACCACTTCCGGTTGCTCCAGGAAGCTTAGAATCGACACAGGTAGACCTCATAGTGGTCTGATGGAATGTCATAGAAGACAGGTTCATACAGCATTCATAACCCATAAAGACCCCAGGTTGTATTTAGGGGAGCAGGCAATGTATTCCTATGGGGAGAGAAGTCAATGCACACTGTTTTTTTGTAAACACCTTCTTTTAACTGTGAAAGGTTAATGCCACACAGTCAAGGTTAGGCTTGCACAGATCGGGAGGACCTTAGGAACAGTCCTGTGTTTGAATTGTCCTTCTAAACCTAACGGTTCCGCCGCTGTCACCCAAAATCAAATGACATTGTGGTGCAGGCTTCATTGTGGGCCTATTTTTCTCATGGTCGCTGCGCTCAGACCGAGTGAGCTACGGTCAAGCGGGGCACCTCGTTGGACTCGGCCCTGCCTTGGGATTATGTTTATGCCATTGCCTGCTCTCTGTGTCTTTAAACACCACGCTTTGTCACTCCATCCTTGCTGTGTGTGTGTGTGAGAGCTTTTCTTTGACATCTGTTGGGAAAAATGACTGATTTACAGTTCATGGGGGTTGTCTAATCACACATATGAAGTTTTGGACAGATCTGATTTTTTAACCCTTCCAAACAGCCCCTGAGTCACCAATTATGGCACTTCCGGTTGGCACAGGAAGCTATAAATACACACATGTCTTGACTGACATAGAAACCTAGGGAATCCTGAGTTTTAAGTCTTTAAGTTGAGAATTGACTGATCTACACAGGGTTGAATAATGCAGAGGCCTCGGCACCTTTCGAGGTGATGTACATCCAAATACCTTTTGGGTCAATCTAACCACTTCCGGTTGCTCCAGGAAGCTTAGAATCGACACAGGTAGACCTCATAGTGGTCTGATGGAATGTCATAGAAGACAGGTTCATACAGCATTCATAACCCATATAGACTCCAGGTTGTATTTAGGGGAGCAGGCAATGTATTCCTATGGGGAGAGAAGTCAATGCACACTGTTTTTTTGTAAACACCTTCTTTTAACTGTGAAAGGTTAATGCCACACAGTCAAGGTTAGGCTTGCACAGATCGGGAGGACCTTAGGAACAGTCCTGTGTTTGAATTGTCCTTCTAAACCTAACGGTTCCGCCGCTGTCACCCAAAATCAAATGACATTGTGGTGCAGGCTTCATTGTGGGCCTATTTTTCTCATGGTCGCTGCGCTCAGACCGAGTGAGCTACGGTCAAGCGGGGCACCTCGTTGGACTCGGCCCTGCCTTGGGATTATGTTTATGCCATTGCCTGCTCTCTGTGTCTTTAAACACCACGCTTTGTCACTCCATCCTTGCTGTGTGTGTGTGTGTGAGAGCTTTTCTTTGACATCTGTTGGGAAAAATGACTGATTTACAGTTCATGGGGGTTGTCTAATCACACATATGAAGTTTTGGACATATCTGATTTTTTTAACCCTTCCAAACAGCCCCTGAGACACCAATTATGGCACTTCCGGTTGGCACAGGAAGCTATAAATAAACTCATATCCTCATTGGGGTATGCCTTTACAGAATCCTGAGTTTTAAGTCTTTACGTTAAGAACTGAGTTATTTACGGAGGGTTTAGTGAGTGTGTGTTATTTCAGAAAATCATAGAAAATCACAGAAATGTCGCAGAGCTCCGCAGCACATTTTAAAAATACTCGTATGAACACCCTGCAACTGGATCTGTAACCGTTGAAAAAAAAAAAAAACACCTATATCTGAACATCACGATCTGGTCAACGTACGATTTCTCGTAAATGACGATAGATAAATGGCCGATTTTTTTTATTGACACCGGAGGCTCCTTGACTTTGACGTGAAGTGAAAAAATCTTTTCTCTATTTTCATTTTGGACCTTTAATCCCAGAAATATGGCCATAACTCAAAAACCGTTGAGGCCTAGACGCCATCTTGTTCGGGGCCATCTTCCCATAATGCCAAACCTACGCTCACCAAGTTTCGGCTTCGAAATATTTTCGGTTTCCGAGATATGGCACGTCGTGATTCGTGATGTTTTGTCCAATAGCAATATGATTGCTTATGCCCTCTTGTGGGATATTTCGGCATTGCGCAAAAATGGGCTAAAATTTGTTTATTTTATTAAACGAAAACCGAATGTCCGACAAAGTTCATTTGATGACTTCCCGGTAGGTCTGGCCCTACCGCTCGGCCCGACGCCGTCCCCGAATTTCTAAAATGTTTTCGGACGTCTAGTAAGGGACCGTACAGTTCCAATAGGGACTTTCTCACTAACTATACGGTGATTGTCGAAATGTTCCCTTAAGGTATGTAAGAGGTATGTTAAGACGTGCTTTAAGTGGTCCGTTTCCGCCCAGGGAGCTTTTGATCTTCTTAAGAATCGTTTTACATCCGCACCTATTCTTGTTACACCTGACATCTCTAGACAGTTTGTTGTTGAGGTTGACGCGTCAGAGGTGGGCGTGGGAGCCATTCTTTCTCAGCGCTCTCTCTCTGACGGCAAGGTCCATCCTTGCGCGTTTTTTTCTCATCGCTTATCGCCGTCAGAACGTAACTATGATGTTGGTAATCGCGAACTGCTCGCCATCCGCTTAGCCCTAGGCGAATGGCGACAGTGGTTGGAGGGGGCGACCGTTCCTTTTGTCGTTTGGACTGACCATAGGAACCTTGAGTACATCCGTTCAGCCAAACGACTTAATGCGCGTCAGGCTCGTTGGGCTCTGTTTTTCGCTCGTTTCGAGTTTGTTATTTCTTATCGTCCGGGCTCAAAAAACACCAAACCTGATGCTTTATCTCGTCTCTTCAGTTCTTCTGAGGTCTCCACCGACCCCGATGGGATTCTCCCTGAGGGGCGTGTTGTCGGGTTGACTGTCTGGGGAATTGAGAGGCAGGTAAAGCAAGCACTCGCTCACACTCCGTCGCCGCGAGCTTGCCCTAGGAACCTTCTGTTCGTTCCCGTTCCTACTCGTCCGGCCGTTCTTCAGTGGGCCCACTCTGCCAAGTTAGCCGGCCACCCCGGCGTTCGGGGTACGCTCGCTTCCATTCGCCAGCGTTTCTGGTGGCCCACTCGGGAACGTGACGCGCGTCGATTTGTCGCCGCTTGTTCGGTCTGCGCGCAGACTAAATCTGGGAACTCTCCTCCTGCCGGCCGTCTCAGACCGCTTCCCATTCCCTCTCGACCGTGGTCTCACATCGCTTTAGATTTTATCACCGGACTGCCTTCATCAGCGGGGAAGACAGTTATTCTTACGGTTGTCGATAGATTCTCTAAGGCGGCTCATTTCATTCCTCTCGATAAGCTCCCTTCTGCTAAGGAGACGGCTCAGATCATTATCGAGAATGTTTTCCGAATTCATGGCCTTCCGTCTGACGTCGTTTCCGACAGAGGCCCGCAGTTCACGTCTCAATTTTGGAGGGAGTTTTGCCGTTTGATTGGGGCTTCCGTCAGTCTCTCGTCCGGCTTTCATCCCCAGTCTAACGGTCAAGCCGAACGGGCCAATCAGACTGTTGGTCGCATTTTACGCAGTCTTTCTTTTCGTAACCCTGCGTCTTGGTCAGAACAGTTCCCCTGGGCAGAGTACGCCCACAACTCGCTTCCCTCGTCTGCTACCGGTCTATCCCCTTTTCAGTGTAGCCTCGGGTACCAGCCTCCGCTGTTCTCATCTCAGCTCGCCGAGTCCTGCGTCCCCTCCGCTCAGGCTTTTGTCCAGCGTTGCGAGCGCACCTGGAAGGGGGTCAGGTCGGCACTTTGCCGTAATAGGGCGCAGACTGTGAGGGCCGCTAATAAGCGTAGGACCAAGAGTCCTAGATATTGTTGCGGTCAGAGAGTATGGCTCTCCACTCAGAACCTTCCCCTTAAGACAGCTTCTCGCAAGTTGGCCCCGCGGTTCATTGGTCCGTTCCGTATTTCCCAGGTCATTAATCCTGTCGCAGTGCGACTTCTTCTCCGCGCTATCTTCGTCGCGTTCACCCGGTCTTCCATGTCTCCTGTGTTAAGCCCGTTCTTCGCGCCCCCGCTCGTCCCTCCCCCCATCCTTGTCGAGGGCGCACCCATCTACAGGGTTCGTAAGATTTTGGACATGCGCCCTCGGGGCCGTGGTCATCAGTACCTAGTGGATTGGGAGGGGTACGGTCCTGAGGAGAGGAGTTGGGTTCCCTCTCGGGACGTGCTGGACCGTTCGCTGATCGATGATTTCCTCCGTTGCCGCCAGGTTTCCTCCTCGAGTGCGCCAGGAGGCGCTCGGTGAGTGGGGGGTACTGTCATGTCTTGTTATGTCTGTTCCTGTCCTTTCTCTTCATTCTCTCTCTCTGCTGGTCTTTTTAGGTTACCTTCTCTGTCTCTCATCCCTCAGCTGTTCTACATTTCCCCTAACTAGCTCATTCTCTCTTTCCCCACCTGTTCTCTCTTCCCCCTCTGATTAGGTCTCTATTTCTTTCTCTGTTCCTGCTACTTTCAGTGTCTGATTCTTATTTGTGTTTTTTGATGCCAGAAGCAAGCTGTCGTCTCGTTTGCTTCCACCTTGTCCTGTCCTGTCGGAGTCTGCCTGGCTGGAGCATCCTGCACTATACTAACGTTCTTTTGTTCCGCTGACATCGTTGGAAGAGGATTTATGCCATTCCTGTATTTTCATTAAAGAACTCTGTTTTCTGTTAAAACCGCTTTTGGGTCTTCACTCAAGTTCATAACAGAAAGCCTTGGCCAGGTCGATGAATATGGCTGCAGAGTAATGTCTCTTATCGATGGCGGTTATGATATTGTTTAGAACCTTGAGCGTGGCTGAGGTGCACCCATGATCAGCTCTGAAACTAGATTGCATAGCGGAGAAGGTACGGTGGGATTCAAATTGGTTGGACATCTGTTTGTTAACTTGGCTTCCGAAGACCTTCGAGAGGCAGGGTAGGATAGATATAGGTCTGTAGCCATTTGGGTCTAGAGTGTCTCCCACTTTGAAGAGGGGGATGACCGCGTTAGCTTTTCAATCTTTGGGGATCTCAGACGATACAAAAGAGAGGTTGAACAGGCTAGTAGTAGGGATTGCAACAATTTCAGCAGACAATTCTAGCAAGAAAGGGTCTAGATTGTCTAGCCTGGCTGATTTATAGGGGTCCAGATTTTGCAGCTCTTTGAGAACCTCAGCTATCTGTATTTGGGTGAAGGAGAAATGGGGGAGGATTGGGCAAGTTGCAGTGAGGGGTGCAGGGCTGTTGACTGGGATAGGAGTAGCCAGCTGGAAAGCATGGCCAGTTGTAGAAAAATGCTTCTTGAAAATCTCAGTTATCATGGATTTCCTAGCCTCAGTGCAGTGGGCAGCTGGGAGGAGGTGCTCTTATTCTCCATGGACTTTAGTGTCTCAGAACGTTTTGGAGTTTGTGCTACAGGATGCAAATTTCTGTTTGAAAAAGCGAGCCTTTGCTTTAATAACTGCCTGTGTATATTGGTTCCTAACTTCCCTGAAAAGTTGCATATCGCGGGGGCTATTCGATGCTAATGCAGTACGCCACAGGATGTGTTTGTGCTGGTCAAGGGCAGTCATGTCTGGCGTGAACTGCGGGCTATATCTGTTCCTGGTTCTACATTTTTGAATGGGGCATGATTATTTAAGATGGAGAGGAAAGCTCTTTTAAAGAATAACCAAATCAAAGTGTATTTGTCACGTATGCTGAATCCAACATGTGTAGTCATTACAATAAATGCTTACTTACAGGCTCTAACAAATAGTGCAAAAAAGGTATTAGGTGAACAATAGGTAGGTAAAGAAGTAAAACAGTAAAAAGACAGGCTATATGCAGTAACAAGGCTATAAACGTGGCGAGGCTATATACAGACATCGGTTAGTCAGGTTGATTGAGGTAAAAAGGGGTAAAAACTGTTGAGAAGCCTTTTTGTCCTAGACTTGGCACTCCGGTACCGCTTGCCATGCGGTAGTAGAGAGAACAGTCTATGACTAGGGTGGCTGGGGTTTTTGACCATTTTTAGGGCCTTCCTCTGACACCACCTGTAGAGGTAGAGGTCCTGGATGGCATGCAGTTTAGCCCCAGTGATGTACTGGGCCGCACGCACTACCCTCTGTAGTGCCTTGCGGTCAGATGCCGAGCAATTGCCATTCTAGGCAGTGATGCAACCAGTCAGTCTCTTCACCTGAAGAGGAGAGGCGAGAAGGATCGGAGGACCAAAATGCGGCGTTGTATGTGTTCATCATGAATTTTAATAAAGAAAACACTGAACACTGAAACACTATACAAAAACAATAAACGAAATAACAACCGGGAAGCTAATGAGAACTACATTTACATTTACATTTAAGTCATTTAGCAGACGCTCTTATCCAGAGCGACTTACAAATTGGTGAATTCACCTTCTGACATCCAGTGGAACAGCCACTTTACAATAGTGCATCTAAATCATTTAAGGGGGGGGGGTGAGAAGGATTACTTATCCTATCCTAGGTATTCCTTGAAGAGGTGGGGTTTCAGGTGTCTCCGGAAGGTGGTGATTGACTCCGCTGTCCTGGCGTCGTGAGGGAGTTTGTTCCACCATTGGGGGGCCAGAGCAGCGAACAGTTTTGACTGGGCTGAGCGGGAACTGTACTTCCTCAGTGGTAGGGAGGCGAGCAGGCCAGAGGTGGATGAACGCAGTGCCCTTGTTTGGGTGTAGGGCCTGATCAGAGCCTGGAGGTAATGCGGTGCCGTTCCCCTCACAGCTCCGTAGGCAAGCACCATGGACTTGTAGCGGATGCGAGCTTCAACTGGAAGCCAGTGGAGAGAGCGGAGGAGCGGGGTGACGTGAGAGAACTTGGGAAGGTTGAACACCAGACGGGCTGCGGCGTTCTGGATGAGTTGTAGGGGTTTAATGGCACAGGCAGGGAGCCCAGCCAACAGCGAGTTGCAGTAATCCAGACGGGAGATGACAAGTGCCTGGATTAGGACCTGCGCCGCTTCCTGTGTGAGGCAGGGTCGTACTCTGCGGATGTTGTAGAGCATGAACCTACAGGAACGGGCCACCGCTATGATGTTAGTTGAGAACGACAGGGTGTTGTCCAGGATCACGCCAAGGTTCTTAGCGCTCTGGGAGGAGGACACAATGGAGTTGTCAACCGTGATGGCGAGATCATGGAACGGGCAGTCCTTCCCCGGGAGGAAGAGCAGCTCCGTCTTGCCGAGGTTCAGCTTGAGGTGGTGATCCGTCATCCACACTGATATGTCTGCCAGACATGCAGAGATGCGATTCGCCACCTGGTCATCAGAAGGGGGAAAGGAGAAGATTAATTGTGTGTCGTCTGCATAGCAATGATAGGAGAGACCATGTGAGGTTATGACAGAGCCAAGTGACTTGGTGTATAGCGAGAATAGGAGAGGGCCTAGAACAGAGCCCTGGGGGACACCAGTGGTGAGAGCGCGTGGCGAGGAGACAGAGTCTCGCCACGCCACCTGGTAGGAGCGACCTGTCAGGTAGGACGCAATCCAAGCGTGGGCCGCGCCGGAGATGCCCAACTCGGAGAGGGTGGAGAGGAGGATCTGATGGTTCACAGTATCGAAGGCAGCCGATAGGTCTAGAAGGATGAGAGCAGAGGAGAGAGAGTTAGCTTTAGCAGTGCGGAGCGCCTCCGTGATACAGAGAAGAGCAGTCTCAGTTGAATGACTAGTCTTGAAACCTGACTGATTTGGATCAAGAAGGTCATTCTGAGAGAGATAGCGGGAGAGCTGGCCAAGGACGGCACGTTCAAGAGTTTTGGAGAGAAAAGAAAGAAGGGATACTGGTCTGTAGTTGTTGACATCGGAGGGATCGAGTGTAGGTTTTTTCAGAAGGGGTGCAACTCTCGCTCTCTTGAAGACGGAAGGGACGTAGCCAGCGGTCAGGGATGAGTTGATGAGCGAGGTGAGGTAAGGGAGAAGGTCTCCGGAAATGGTCTGGAGAAGAGAGGAGGGGATAGGGTCAAGCGGGCAGGTTGTTGGGCGGCCGGCCGTCACAAGAAGCGAGATTTCATCTGGAGAGAGAGGGAGAAAGAGGTCAGAGCACAGGGTAGGGCAGTGTGAGCAGAACCAGCGGTGTCGTTTGACTTAGAAAACGAGGATCGGATGTCGTCGACCTTCTTTTCAAAATGGTTGACAAAGTCATCTGCAGAGAGGGAGGAGGGGGGGGGGGGGGAGGAGGATTCAGGAGGGAGGAGAAGGTGGCAAAGAGCTTCCTAGGGTTAGAGGCAGATGCTTGGAATTTAGAGTGCTAGAAAGTGGCTTTAGCAGCAGAGACAGAGGAGGAAAATGTAGAGAGGAGGGAGTGAAAGGATGCCAGGTCCGCAGGGAGGCGAGTTTTCCTCCATTTCCGCTCGGCTGCCCGGAGCCCTGTTCTGTGAGCTCGCAATGAGTCGTCGAGCCACGGAGCGGGAGGGGAGGACCGAGCCGGCCTGGAGAATAGGGGATATAGAGAGTCAAAGGATGCAGAAAGGGAAGAGAGGAGGGTTGAGGAGGCAGAATCAGGAGATAGGTTGGAGAAGGTATGAGCAGAGGGAAGAGATGATAGGATGGAAGAGGAGAGAGTAGCGGGGGAGAGAGAGCGAAGGTTGGGACGGCGCGATACCATCCGAGTAGGGGCAGTGTGGGAACCATGCTCGGCCGAAACATAGCAATCCCCAAAACTAAGCTGAAATAAGCAATCAACATAGACAATCACCCACCAACAAACAGTGCAACCCAGGCTACCTAAGTATGATTCTCAATCAGAGACAACTAATGACACCTGCCTCTGATTGAGAACCATGCTCGGCCGAAACATAGCAATCCCCAAATCATAGAAAATCAAACATAGACTGCCCAACCCAACTCACGTCCTGACCATACTAAATAATGAATACAAAACAAAGGAAATAAAGGTCAGAATGTGACAAACACAAAGTTACACATGGAGTAAACAATAAACAAGTCAATAACACAGTAGAAAAAATAAAATAAAATAAAGAGTCTATATACATTGTGTGCAAAAGGCATGAGGAGGTAGGCGAATAATTACAATTTAGCAGATTAACACTGGAGTGATAAATGATCAAATGGTCATGTGCAGGTAGAGATACTGGTGTGCAAAAGAGCAGAAAAGTAAATAAATAAAAACAGTATGGGGATGAGGTAGGTAAATTTGGTGGGCTATTTACCAATGGACTATGTACAGCTGCAGTGATCGGTTAGCTGCTCAGATAGCAGATGTTTAAAGTTGGTGAGGGAGATAAAAGTCTCAAACTTCAGCGATTTTTGCAATTCGTTCCAGTCACAGGCAGCAGAGAACTGGAAGGAAAGGCGGCCAAATGAGGTGTTGGCTTTAGGGATGGTCAGTGAGATACACCTGCTGGAGTGCGTGCTACGGGTGGGTGTTGCCATTGTGACCAGTGAACTGAGATAAGGCAGAGCTTTACCTAGCATGGACTTGTAGATGACCTGGAGCCAGTGGGTCTGGCGACGAATATGTAGGGAGGACCAGCCGACTAGAGCATATAGGTCACAGTGGTGGGTGGTATAAGGTGCTTTAGTAACAAAACGGATGGCACTGTGATAAACTGCATCCAGTTTGCTGAGTAGAGTATTGGAAGCTATTTTGTAGATGACATCGCCGAAGTCGAGGATCGGGAGGATAGTCAGTTTTACTAGGGTAAATTTGGCGCCGTGAGTGAAGGAGGCTTTGTTGCGGAATAGAAAGCCGACTCTAGATTTGATTTTAGATTGGAGATGTTTGATATGAGTCTGGAAGAAGAGTTTACAGTCTAGCCAGACACCTAGGTACTTATAGATGTCCACATATTCTAGGTCGGAACCATCCAGGGTGGTGATGCTAGTGGGGCGTGCGGGTGCAGGCAGCAAATGGTTGAAAAGCATACATTTAGTATTACTAGCGTTTAAGAGCAGTTGGAGGCCACAGAAGGAGTGTTGTATGGCATTGAAGCTCGTTTGGAGGTTGGATAGCACAGTGTCCAAGGAAGGGCCAGAAGTATACAGAATGGTGGCGCCTGCGTAGAGGTGGATCAGGGAATCGCCCACAGCAAGAGCAACATCATTGATATATACAGAGAAAAGAGTCGGCCTGAGAATTGAACCCTGTGGCACCCCCATAGAGACTGCCAGAGGACCGGACAACATGCCCTCCGATTTGACATACTGAACTCTGTCTGCAAAGTAGTTGGTGAACCAGGCAAGGCAGTCATTAGAAAAACTGAGGCTACTGAGTCTGCCGATAAGAATATGGTGATTGACAGAGTCGACAGCCTTGGCAAGGTCGATGAAGACGGCTGCACAGTACTGTCTTTTATCGATGGCGGTTATGATATCGTTTAGTACCTTGAGCGTGGTTGAGGTGCACCCGTGACCAGCTCGGAAACCAGATTGCACAGCGGAGAAGGTACGGTGGGATTCGAGATGGTCAGTGATCTGTTTGTTGACTAGGCTTTCGAAGAACTTAGATAGGCAGGGCAGGATGGATATAGGTCTGTAGCAGTTTGGGTCCAGGGTGTCTCCCCCTTTGAAGAGGGGGATGACTGCGGCAGCTTTACAATCCTTGGGGATCTCAGACGAAATGAAAGAGAGGTTGAACGGGCTGTTAATAGGGGTTGCAACAATGGCGGCGGATAATTTCAGAAATAGAGGGTCCAGATTGTCAAGATCAGCTGATTTGTACGGGTCCAGGTTTTGCAGCTCTTTCAGAACATCTGCTATCTAGATTTGGGTAAAGGAGAAGCTGGGAAGGCTTGGGCGAGTAGCTGCGGGGGGGGGGGGCAGAGCTTTTGGCCGAGGTAGGAGTAGCCAGGAGGAAGGCATGACCAGCCGTTGAGAAATGCTTGTTGAAGTTATCGATTATCATGGATTTATCAGTGGTGACCGTGTTACCTAGCCTCAGTGCAGTGGGCAGCTGGAAGGAGGTGCTCTTGTTCTCCATGGACTTTACAATGTCCCAGAACTTTTTTGAGTTAGAGCTACAGGATGCAAATTTCTGCTTGAAAAAGCTGGCCTTTGCTTTCCTGACTGACTGCGTGTATTGGTTCCTGACTTCCCTGAACAGTTGCATATCGCGGGGACTATTCAACGCGATATGAAGATCATCAAAGGAAAGTGAATATTTATAATGCTATTTCTGACTTCTGTTGACTACACGATATGGCGGAAGTCTTTTTGAAATCTGACACAGCGGTTGCATTAAGGAGAAGTGTATCTATATTTCCATGTGTTGGGGAATAATCAGAATTGGTTGGTAACATAGGTAAGATGTTTTATATTCATCATATGTTTGTAAGTTACTTCTCATCAGAATGTTATTTTTCTATAATACTGTGGCGGGGTTGCAGTATCTGTTCTATGTCAAGACTAAGTTGCTTGGGCCGGAGAGAGGGGAGAGGTCAAGCGTGTATCTCTTGACTCCACAATGTCTGTGTGCCAGTCAGTGTGTCTCTGTGATCTTGTCAAGATAGGATGGATTTGATATATGCCTGTTGATATGGAGGATTGGTTTATGGTTCTGAGTTTGAGAAAGGAAACAAAGCTGAACAATGAATTATGCCGATGCTGTCTAATCCTGTTTGTCTTTGCTATAAATGTTCTTAGTTGAAATGTGTAAGGGACTCTCAGAGAATTCATTGATAGACACTGAATTGATCTGAGAGTCACAGGGTTGTGATAGAGCTCATGTAATTAAAGATGGACTTTGATAACTAACTCTGACTTGTGTGTGGTTTGCTCTCATGATTTGGTAAATAGAGGAAATTTCCACGACATTTGGCGACGAGGAGGGGATGTGAATCTTCACTCGATGACCGTTCCTGACGATCTAGGTAAATAAATCGTGCACGAGGGATCCCCTAAACATGGGATCACAGGGAAACCACACTTCGGGAACGAAGCAGATGGACCAACCTTTGATCTAAGAGGAAGCGAGCCGAGTGGATACCACTTCTCGAACTGAGTTTTTTTTAAGAAAAAGGTGAGAGAACCACACACAGATTCGAAGTCGAGTTTTTTAATTCAGTCTGTTACGTATACTCTGAGCGTGAATTCCTTTGTAAGGAAGGCACCTTGGCGGCGTAAACAGGGCCGAGTCAGAGGAGAGTAATCTGGGGGTTTTGTGGAAAAGATACTCTGCACTGTCCGGTTGCCAGTGACCAAGAGCCCTCCTGACACTGAATTGATCACAGTGGGGATTTGGTGAGGTCTGTCGGGGTGAAGGGCCAAAGGGACTGTGTATTCTAGGTGAAACACGGCATTTGGTGAAGCCCTATTGGAAGAAGGACCTCATTCTGTGCTTCTGTGTGATTGTCTAAGTGACCCTCAGATGTGGTGAATTCCAATTATTTTAAATGTGCTAGCCAGGTATGCGTTGGGTTACTCTGTGTGAGTATTTTGTTATGGCATCACTAGGTAATAGTTGTCGGACCGTTCTGTGTGAGCGGGGTAGGGTTGACTCTGCGTGGGCAAACCTTTTTATGTTCTGATGTTCTGTGTGGACGTCTGACCAGTTCTGTGTGAACATCTGACCAATCCTGTGTGGGTGATCCTGAAAGTTCTGTGTGAGTACCTAAGATTTCTTAACTTCTTGAAACTCCCCATCCCGGATCCGGGATCGTGACTAAAGCCTCAGGCTCATTAGCATAACACAACGTTAACGATTTCTGAAAATCGCAAATAAAATTAAAATAATGCGTTTGCTCTCAAGCTTAGCCTTTTCTTAACAACACTGTCATCTCTGATTTTCAAAATATGCTTTTGAACCATAGAAATGGACTAATTTGTGTAAGAGTATGCAAAGCTAGCATAGCATTTTGTGTAGCATGTAGCACGCAACATTTTCACAAAAGCCAGATAACCAAATAAATAAAATCATTAACTTTGAAGAGCTTCGGATGTTTTCAATGAGGAGACTCTCAGTTACATAGCAAATGTGCAGTTTTTCAAAAAAATATTATTTGTGTAGGACAAATCGCTCCGTTTTGTTCACGTTTGGCTATGAAAAAACCCTGTATAGAGTTATAGCCTGAAGCTCATTAGCATAATGTAACGTTAACGATTTCTGAAAATCGCAAATAAAATGAAAATAATGCATCTGCTCTGTGTAAGAGTATGCAAAGCTAGCAATGCATTTTGAATAACATGTAGCACGCAACATTTTCACAAAAACCAGATAACCAAATAAATAAAATCATTTACCTTTGAAGAGCTTCTGATGTTTTCAATGAGGAGACTCTCAGTTACACACCAAATGCGCAGTGTTTCCTGAAAGCGTCTGTGTGTAGGAGAAATCGTTCCGTTTTCTACATTGCGCCTGGCTACTGAAACGAACCGAAAATGCAGTCACCTACAACGTAAAACTTTTTCCGGATTAACTACATAATATCGACCGAAACATGGCAAACGTTGTTTGGAATCAGTCCTCAAGGTGTTTTTTCACATATCTCTTCATTGACATGCAGTTCGTGGAAGCTTGCTTTACTCTGTATTGTTTGGAAAAATACTGGCAGGTGACTTTTGCGCACCAATTTCGGCGCAGGACACCGGGCGGACACGTGGTAAATGTGGTCTCTTATGGTCAATCTTCCAATGATCTGCCTACAAATACGTCACAATGCTGCAGACACCTTGGGGAAACGACAGAAAGGGCAGACTCATTCCTCTTGCGTTCACAGCCATATAAGGAGATCATGACAAACAGAGCCTCAAAAATCCTTGTCATTTCCTGGATGCCATCTCATCTTGGTTTTGCCTGAAGCTCACGTTAAAGGGCACGCACAGAGAAGATCTTTGTATTTCTGGACACGTCAGAGTGTTTTCTTTCGAACAGTAGCAATTATATGCATAGTCGAGCATCTTTTTGTGACAAAATATCTTGTTTAAAACGGGAACGTTTTTCATCCAAAAATGAAATTGCGCCCCTAGAGTTCCAACAGGTTAAGTTTATATGGATTCTGTGAATTATTTGAAATTATGATAAATTGTATGTGTGTATAATCAATTACTAGAGATTTGATAAAGTAATGCTGAGAATGATTAGATACAATTTAAACAACCCATTCGTAGACATACGTAGGTTTTGAGTTGGTATCTTAAATGGATAATTTGATAAAAAGTTTTTAAGCACTATTAAAATAATCTACAAAATCTGGGAAATTGAGCTCTAGAAACTGATTAGAGTGTGTCCACTTTTTGTTATCTTACCCTAACGATGTAACTATAAATTATAATATAATATAACTACACATTGGATTATCTCCGTCTGGGTGAAACATTTGAAATTTAACTGCCCTTAAGGTCTGAACATTTTTTCTTCCCAGTATGAGAGAAGTTGCGGGATTTATTGAATAAACTGAATAAAGTTAGAGAGAATTAAGGGGGAATCTCGATGTCATTTATAATGTTGTACAAAGCCTAAGGTTTTCCATCAAACTAATTATCATTGCGTGATTAATGTGATGTAGTAAAGTAATTGAAATACGTTGCATAAGTAAACATAATCTACTTTTATTAAAAGGCGCAATATCTGTTTCCTAGTCATAAACTGTCGATTTTATTCTTTGATTGCTAATATATTCATTTGGAATTTGAGAATCATAGCTGGAGTAATGTTTGTACTATTAAAATTGGGCTATTATTCTTCTGGGAATTGCCGACAGTGACAGATTTTGATTTTACTTGTAAATTGGGTTTATTTGCGGAGAATCTTAGATTTTTCCCATAGTATTGGTGGTTCACTGGTGGAAGTCTCGCCTGCAACGCGGGCGGCCTGGGTTCCATTCCCAGCCATTGCGCTGACTGAATTCTGAGTTTTTGATTGTAAATCATCTATTTGTATGTTTTGCCTGGAAAGTTATGGTCGCTAGTGTTTGTATAAGATATAAACTGAACGTTTTAATAGCTTGTCTGGTTCAAATTGATAGAAGGGATAAATGGAATGTTTTCAATAGATTGTTTAGGTTAAATTGATAGACTAATTCAACTTAAAATAATAACGAAGCGAATTCTGATGCAAGACGATGTCTGTTCACTAAATTATCTGCTGGAATAATGTATTGAGAATTGAGTCGTATTTAAATTACTGTATCAATAGAGAAGACAGTTACCTAAGTTTTGCCCACTGGGGGAAAAATACATAGGAGAGTTAAGCTGAAAG
This sequence comes from Oncorhynchus masou masou, assembly GCF_036934945.1. Lineage (NCBI taxonomy): Eukaryota > Metazoa > Chordata > Actinopteri > Salmoniformes > Salmonidae > Oncorhynchus > Oncorhynchus masou. The sequence continues at coordinate 54,575,835 of NC_088235.1, forward strand.
TTGTGAGTGAGTAAGACATCGTGAGAATAGATTCGGATGGTTATTGATTCTTGGTTTGATTGTTTAAGTAACACCAGTTAATTTGAGCAGGAATGTTCATGTAGTCTAACATTATAGTATGTTTCCATTATGTGGAACAATGTCAGGTCATTAAAGGTGATTGCTGGATTGAGTAGTATGAGAGCCTGTTCGCAGAAGACTAAACTAATAAGTTAAGTGGGGGAGTATCATAGATTTTAATTATAGTGTTGTTTCCGCAATAGTCAAAACAATTTCATATGTTTTGGGGAATGAAAGCTTTTTGGATATGAGTGGGAAAAAATAATATGTTTGTTTTGATTTTTACTCTGATGAGACACCGCCAACTTTTGAAAGATTTTAGATTTGTTAAAAAAAAATCAGGATAGTGTTTTACTAAATTTATATCAACAGGTTGAAATTATTAGATTGCTGATTTTAGGAGTTGATTTAACTTAATTAAACATTATATCATACATATACATTGATGGTGATTAAAACTTATGATTAATGATTTGAGATACAGTGGAATTATCATTAGGTTTGGTTTATAGTTCACGTTTGAGTTTCTGAATCGATGTAGTGTAAATGAATACTAAGTGTTTTGTGTTTTCTCCGGGAAAATGGATATTTCACTGTCTCTCTCTGGAATGTTTCCAGGTGCTATACTCTTGGGGAGAGTGAGTGAAATTGAGGCCATAAACTACCACATTGGAGGGGGCCTGGACGTTTTCTGTTTTAGTGCAAGGGTATTAAAGGTATTTTCAAGGGGCACTCACCACATGGGATTTTAAGTTTTTATTTTCTGACTTTTCATTACACACGCAAATTCTTTTGATAAAGGAATGTTCTGGGAACATGGAAATACAAACATGTTGGAACTAGTTGATTATTGTTTGCAAATTGTTTAATATAGTGAAAACATTGCTTTGAAGGGTTTTGTATGACCTATGACCTTCTGATGACTTTCCGTTGTGGCTTGATCACCCACATTGGAAAGCCATTTGGATAATACATTTATGGTCATTTGTAATACTGTTCAAAATCATAGGGTAAGAACACTGAAAGTCTCAAAGGATAAGATGATCCAACTGTATCTCTTGGCTCCACAATGTCTGTGCGCCGGTCAGTGTGTCTCTGTGATCTTGTCAAGATAGGATGTATTTTATATATGCCTGTTGATAGGGAGGATTGGTTTATGGTTCTGAGTTTGAGAAAGGAGACAAAGCTGAACAATGAATTATGCCAATGCTGTCTTATCCTGTGTGTCTTTGCTGTGTCTTTCTCAGTTGAAATGTGTAAGGGACTCTCAGAGAATTCATTGATAGACACTGAATTGATCTGAGAGTCACAGGGTTGTGATAGAGCTCATATAATTAAAGATGGACTTTGATAACTAACTCTGACTTGTGTGTGGTTTGCTCTCATGATTTGGTAAATAGAGGAAATTTCCACGACACGTCTAACAATTGTATTTTCATCGACATTTATAAGGGGTATTTCTGTAAAATTATGTGGCTCTCTGCAATATCACTGGATGTTTTTGGAACTAGTGAACTAGCGCCATTGTATACTGAGATATTTTACATCAATATGCACTTTTATTGTGTAACATGAAGTCCTATGAGTGTCATCTGATGAAGATCATCAACGGTTAGTGATTAATTCTCTCTCTATTTGTGCTTTTTGTGACTCCTCCCTGGCTGGAAAAATGGCTGTTTTTCTGTGGCTTGGCTCTGACCTAACATAATCTTTTGTGGTGCTTTCGCTGTAAAGCCTATTTCAAAACTGACCCTTTGGTGGCATAAACAACAAGATTACCTTTAAAATGGTATAAGATACATGTATGTTTGAGGAATTTTAATTATGAGATTTCTGTTGTTTGAATTTGGTGCTCTGCACTTTCACTGGCTGTTGTCATATCTATCCCGTTAACGGGATTGCAGCCCTAATAAGTTTTAAAGTGATGGACTGTCATTTCACTTTGGTTATTTGAGCTGGTCTTACCAAAATATGGACTTGGTATTTGAGCAAATAGGGATATCTTCTGTGTACCACCCCTACCTTGTATACCAACCCTACCTTGTCACAACACAACTGATTGACTCAAATGTATTAAGAAGGAAATAAATTCCACAAATGAACTTTTAACAAGGCATACCTGTTATTCGGGGAAGCAGATAGCCTAGTGGTTAGAGCATTGGCCTAGTAACCGGAAAGTTGCAAGTATGAATCCCCAAGGTAACAATTTGCCATTCTTCCCCTGAACATGGCAGTTAACCCACTGTTTCTAGGCTGTCATTGAAAAAGGAGGTTGTTCTTAAATGACTTGCCTAGTAAAATACATAATAATTGAAATCCATTCCAGTTGTCTACCTTATGAAGCTGGTAGAGAGAATGCCAAGAGTGTGCAAAGCTGTCATCAAGGCAAAGGGTGGCTACTTTGAAGAATCTCAAATATGTTTAGATTTTTTTAACACTTTCTTGATTCCTACATGACTCCATGTGTTATTTCTTAGTTTTGATGTCTTCACTATTATTCTACAATGTAGAACATAGTAAAACTAAAGAAAACATGCGGACTCTTCTTCACTGCAGCCGAGGTGAGTAAAACATTTAAACATGTTAACCCTCGCAAGGCTGCAGGCCCAGACGGCAGGCCCAGACGGCATCCCCAGCCGCGCCCTCAGAGCATGCGCAGACCAGCTGGCTGGTGTGTTTACGGACATATTCAATCAATCCCTATCTCAGTCTGCTGTTCCCACATGCTTCAAGAGGGCCACCATTGTTCCTGTTCCCAAGAAAGCTAAGGTAACTGAGCTAAACGACTACCGCCCCGTAGCACTCACTTCCGTCATCATGAAGTGCTTTGAGAGACTAGTCAAGGACCATATCACCTCCACCCTACCTGACACCCTAGACCCACTCCAATTTGCTTACCGCCCAAATAGGTCCACAGACGATGCAATCTCAACCACACTGCACACTGCCCTAACCCATCTGGACAAGAGGAATACCTATGTGAGAATGCTGTTCATCGACTACATTTACATTTACATTTAAGTCATTTAGCAGACGCTCTTATCCAGAGCGAATTTCAAATTGGTGAATTCACCTTCTGACATCCAGTGGAACAGCCAGCTCGGCATTTAACACCATAGTACCCTCCAAGCTCGTCATCAAGCTCGAGACCCTGGGTCTCGACCCCGCCCTGTGCAACTGGGTACTGGACTTCCTGACGGGCCGCCCCCAGGTGGTGAGGGTAGGCAACAACATCTCCACCCTGCTGATCCTCAACACTGGGGCCCCACAAGGGTGCGTTCTGAGTCCTCTCCTGTACTCACTGTTCACCCACGACTGCGTCAAGTTTGCGGACGACACAACAGTGGTAGGCTTGATTACCAACAATGACGAGACGGCCTACAGGGAGGAGGTGAGGGCCCTCGGAGTGTGGTGTCAGGAAAATAACCTCACACTCAACGTCAACAAAACTAAGGAGATGATTGTGGACTTCAGGAAACGGCAGAGGGAACACCACCGATCCACATCGATGGAAGAGTAGTGGAGAGGGTAGTAAGTTTTAAGTTCCTCGGCATACACATCACAGACAAACTGAATTGGTCCACCCACACAGGCTGCATTGTGAAGGAGGCGCAGCAGCGCCTCTTCAACCTAAGGAGGCTGTAGAAATTTGGCTTGTCACCAAAAGCACTCACAAACTTCTACAGATGCACAATCGAGAGCATCCTGGCGGGCTGTATCACCGCATGGTGCGGCAACTGCTCCACCCACAACCACAAGGTTCTCCAGAGGGTAGTGAGGTCTGCCCAACGCATCACCGGGGACAAACTACCTGCCCTCCAGGACACCTACACCACCCGATGTTACAGGAAGGCCATAAAAATCATCAAGGACAACAACCACCCGAGCCACTGCCTGTTCACCCCGCTATCATCCAGAAGGCGAGGTCAGTACAGGTGCATCAAAGCTGGGACTCTAGCCACTTTAACTATGCCACTTTGTTTACATACTCATCTCATATGTATATACTGTACTCGATACCATCTACTGTATCTTGCCTATGCTGCTCTGTACCATCACTCATTCATATATCTTTATGTACATATTCTTTATCCCCTTACACTTGTGTATAAGACAGTAGTTTTGGAATTGTTAGTTAGATTACTTGTTGGTTATTACTGCATTGTCGGAACTAGAAGCACAAGCATTTCGCTACACTCGCATTAACATCTGCTAACCATGTGTATGTGACAAATAAAATTAGATTTGATTTGAAAAACCGTTGAATGAGTAGGAATGTCCAAACGTTTTGCCTGGAGTTGCTTACAAAGAAGACACAGAGTGTTCCTGTGTGGCCGAGTAACAGATTTGACATGAATCTGCTTGAAAATCTATGGCAAGACCTGAAAATGGTAGTCTAGCAATGATCAACAACCAATTTTTTCAGAATCTGTTATTTTTCCCACAATCTGAACATAGGAAAAGTACACAGAATAGGATATTTCAAGCCACATTTCAAACCACCTTCAGGTACAAATCTTATTGCTGTTCATTTAACTTGCGTCTGAAAAGTCAAATCTGATTAATTTGCCCTTAAGTGGTTTTTAGTGTTTTTTGGACTAGAATTGTTGCTTGCTAGCTACTCTGTTGACATTTTGACAATAACATGTAAAATAGCCTGCTAATTGTTTACAAACAAATTAGTGAATGTACTAGAAAGCTAAATAACTACCTAGCTAGGACTCAATTTGAAGGTTGGATCATCTTATCCTTTGAGACTTTCAGTGTTCTTACCCTATGATTTTGAACATTCAAACCAACTGGGAAATGTCCATGGCAGGCATTGTTGTTACCTTATCTTGCTACACAACTTCTGAGTATTAGGAAGCAGGAGCACCACCACCAATCAGCCTATACAACTGCACACACACAACCATCATTAGTGTAACACCTAGCATAGCCTTGTCAGCAAATGACTGCTGTCTGAACACAAACAAATCTGATTTGGTAACTTGCTGTTAGGACAGTCGGTAGTCCAAAACGGATTTGAAAAATAAAACGGATTTGAGCAATAAGACCTGCAGTGAGTCTTTCAGAGACTTTCTTTCAGAGACTTACCCCAAAAGACATCTGTTATCACTGCCAAAGATGATTCTAACATGTATTATCTCAATTAATAAACTTATGTGCTTTATTTCTCATGTTGTTTATTTGTATTTATTTGACAAATGTTAGAATCTTCCTTCCATTTAGACATTACAGAGTATTTTGTGCAGGTCATTGACAAAAAAAGACAATTAAATCAATTTTAACCCCACTTTGTAACACAACTATATGTGGAAAAAGTCAAGGGGAGGAATAAAACATAATAGTTACATTCCTGTCAAAGAGCTTGGCACAGAGGCAAGTGGTAATAAAAAGGGGAATCATGAATATAAGGGAATTGTGTAGCTATCTGCCTGCAAGTTGACAAAGTTTCATTTTGTTATCTTAATAAAGGTTTTATCAGTAGAATTTAAGAGAGCATGTAACAATAATTTTATATTTGATAATCCATAACTGAAATATGTTTATGTATGCCTGTAAATGGCAAAGTCACAAACCAGTTAGCTAGACCAGGATAATTTTGTTAATAAGCTGAACACCAGCCTGAGCTTACAGAACTCATATTAGACATTTATTATGATAAGCGTTAGGCTGTAGGCTACATTCATTCTTGCAATCAATAGCCAGCAGGCTTAGCTTTTATTTTAGAATCGTAGCTATCGCAGATAAACAGACACACAATGAGCTATCTAGCTAGCAAATAACAATAGCACTGAGATCATAGATTTGACTGTTAAAACATAGCAATCCAATTGTCCTGCAGAAGAACCCTCTGTTCTGGCTAGCTAGCTAGCTACACATCTATCTAATCATTAGCCAGTTTGTTTTAGCTCTAGCTTATACTTAATGACAAATACCCATCAAATTGCCAAGATGAGCATTTTATTTTGTACAGTTATCAAATAAAACACATCTAAAAGACAATCAAGACCTAAATTAAGTAGCTAGCTAGCTACAGTAGCCAGCTAGCTATTTTGCGCAATCTTTACAGTACTCACTAAAGTTAATTCTTAAACAATTAATTTAGACCTTGCATTTACTTGAAACAGGCGTTTATTTACTGAAATGTGTGTCAATGCCCAGCTATTATAAGGGACAGGCGGTTATTTGAGAATCAACGTTTAATTAAAGATTTACAGGATCTGATCTGATGTGATTGTTTTAAAATCTTTGATTCACTTTCAATTTTTTATTGTGCATAAAAATATTGATTTAATTAATTAATCAAATAATAACTTTCACTTCAGAGATTGTCAACTCACTTGAAGTCAAAGCTGATTGTCTACTGTGCTTGTAGCTACTGTAGCTAACCTACTCATTTCACCAAATGTCAAAATCTAAACTTGTCAATTGGGAAAAAAATACTCGAAAAAGTAAATATTATAATAACTAACATGAAAACGAATTGAATATATTTTCTGACCTTAAAGGAACTATATGAAATATGTTTGCATTGTAATTTCAGAAATTGTCCTTCATATATCTCCAGTAATAGTGGAAGGATGTTTCAATGTATTCTTTTCCAGAACAGTTATTGGGTCCACACAAAATGTGCCTTTTAATGGTCCAGCATTCTTATTGATCAGCAAAAGCCGGTCTGACTCTTGTTGTCAAATTGAAAGGCTGCACCTTTTCTCTCTTTGATCAGCATCACTCAGAGTCGTGGTCATCTCCTTATGAGCATAACCAACAATGACATACTTGGGCAAATTGTTCCAAAAGGCTGATATTCTATCTTTTTCTAAGCAGAAATGTCTATATGAAAAACACCCAGAAAATAAATTTGAAGTCAGAAGTTTACATACCTCTAAGCCAAATATATTTAAACTCAGTTTTCACAATTCCTGACATTTAATCCTCGTAAATATTCCCTCTCTTAGGTCAGTAAGGATCAACACTTTATTTTAAGAATGTGTTATGTCAGAAGAACAGTAGAGAGAATGATTTATTTCAGCTTTTATTTCTTTCAACACATTCCCACTGGGTCAGAAGTTAACATACACTCAAGTAGTGTTTGGTAGCATTGCATTTAAATTGTTTAACCTGTGTCAAACATTTCGGGTAGCCTTCGACAAGCTTCCCACAATAAGTGTGAATTTTGGCCCATTCCATTTTAGGCTTCCTTGCTCGCACACACTTTTTCAGTTCTGCCCACACATTTTCTGTAGGCTTGAGGTCAGGGCTTTGTGATGGCCACTCCGATAACTTGACTTTGTTGTTCTTAAGCTGTTTTGCCACAACTTTGGAAGTATGCTTGGGGTCATTTCCCATTTGGAAGACCCATTTGTGACCAAGCTATAACTTCCGGGCTGATGTCTTGAGATGGGGCTTCAATATATCCAGATAATTGTCCTACCTCATGATGCCATCTATTTGGTGAAGTGCACCAGTCCCTTCTGCAGCAAAGCACCCCCACAACATGATGTTGCCACCCCCTTGCTTCATGGTTGGGATGTTGTTCTTCGTCTTGCAAGCCTCCCCCTTTTTCTCCGAATATAACGATGATCATTATGGCCAAATATATATATATTTTTGTTTCATCAGACCGGAGGACATTTCTCCAAAAGGTACAATCTTTGTCCCCATGTGCAGTTGCAAACCATAGTCTGGCTTTTCATTGGCGGTTTTGGAGCAGTGGCTTCTTCCTTGCTGAGTGGCCTTTCAGGTTATGTCGATATAGGACTCGTTTTACAGTGGATATAGACACGTTTGTACCTGTTTCCTCCAGCATATTCACATTTTCCTTTGCTGTTCTTCTGGGATTGATTTGCACTTTTCGCACCAAAGTACATTCCTGCATAGCAGACAGAACGTGTCTCCTTCCTGAGCGGTATGACGGCTGCGTGGTCCCATGGTGTGTATACGTCTGTACTATTGTTTGTACAGATGAACGTGGTAACTTCAGGCATTTGGAATTTGCTCACAATGATAAACCAGACTTGTGGAGGTATACATTTTTTACCTGAGCTCTTGGCTGATTTCCTTTGATTTTCCCATGATGTCAAGCAAAGAGGAGGCCTTGAAATACATCCACAGGTACACCTCCAATTGACTCAATCAATGTTAATTAGCCTATCAGAAGCTTCTAAAGCCATGACATATTTTTCTGGAAATTTCAAAGCTGTTGAAAGGCACTGTAAACTTAGTGTATGTAAACTTCTGACCAACTGGAATTGTGATACAGTGAATTATAAGTGAAATAATCTGTCTGTAAACACTTGTTGGAAAAATGACTTGTGTCATGCACAAAGTAGATGTCCTAACCGACTTGCTGAAACTAGAGTTTGTTAACAAGAAATTTGTGGAGTGGTTGAAAAACGAGTTTAATGACTCCAACCTAAGTGTATGCAAACTTCTGACTACAACTGTAGCTTGTAAAATGCTTCCATTCCTTTTAAGTGCCATCCATTAAAAATGTTGCAGTTGTTTTAGAAAAGTATCCCTGGCTTTGCACACTGAGAAGGCTTGTTAGCTGACAGGAAATATAGCCCTTTGTGTACACAGTGTTGACTGTGTGTGTGTCTGTCTCTGTCTGTGTGTGAGTGTGCCTACATGCGTGTGTGTGTGTCCAATGTCTCTCTGTGTGTGTTCTCATCATTGGCTTTAACAAGACTCTACTTTTAATACCTCAGCTTGAAGTTCATAACACTAGACACCCCTGGGAAATGTTTAATCTCGCTATTACAACACTTAGTTGATATCCTTATTTGTTTAATTGGCCAGGTTTTCCTTACTCTTTTTAAGATAAATTCAGTTTAAATTCATGGAAACTGGTCATTTTGTCATATAAATATCATAAACACATGTCCAAATGAAGTGACATGAAGTCACACTAACCATTACTGATAAACTGGTAAATTAATATCATACATTACTGCCTAATTTGTCATTTCTATATTAGAAACATGCATTGTTTGTTAGAATAAATCAATCAAAATAGATTAGAACAATAATTTATTCACCCTAATCAAAATTATGAGGTCAAAGTGATAAACTGAATGAAGTCAACATTGATACTGTATTAAAATTACAGGTAATTCAAATGTATAATGAAGTGTGGTAATAGTAGTACTAGTACGACAACCATCAATCCTATAGATCTCCCTGTTGAGAGGTTAAGAAAACAGTTTAACGCAATTAAGACCAGTGCGGTTTGGCTATGAGGTGTTGAGCAATAACCACACCTCTTCCACCAGTGAAAAAGCCTTCCAAAACAATATTGCGGGGCAAGGCCTACTCCAGAGTCGGTCTACTCCAGTATTTTCACCCACTCTTATTGATTCCTTATTGACCTGAGAAGTCCTCGACTCCAACACGCCCCCTCCTCCCTTTCACCAAAACCCCCCTTCAACCGCCAGAGAAAGGAAGACCGAGAGCTCTGGCATTGATTTTTCCCTCTCTCTCTCTTTCTTGGTCTCTCTCTCTTTTTCTCCTCCCATCTCTCCCATCTGCCTTCCCTTCTCTCGTGACCAAAGTTCTGAGAAGGGTTGTCTGTGCCCTCTGTTGATGTTTCAAAACAGATAGATGGAGAGGCTGTTTAACTTAAGGTTGTATTTTAGTTGTGTTGTGATTGTGATGACCTTTGACTAACAATTTCTTGCAGAGTTCAAATGTAGAATTACACATCCTTTGGAGGACCTGATATTTTAAAAACAATCCAGCAGCTGATCTCATTTGATTTTCGAGAACAGTAGTGTACAGTCTTAGATTTACAATGTGTAACAATGACCTTTGTCAGCCGCGCTGAGGTTATCTTTTGTATAAGAAATGCAAAACAGATACATACAGATGTAGGATCTTCATTTGACCAGTACTGTTGTAGAAGAAATAATCTTGCAGCAACAGGACTTGAACGTTTAGTACATAATGTTGCTTGATTGGTTGTTAGGCTTTTAGCTGGCCAAAATTAGGTTACATGAAATGTGCAATACTGGTACTATAACCGTGAGTTAGTGTGGGTTTTCAGGGGATTTATGAAAATCATGAAGCTTATCTGCATTTCAAGTACTTGGGACTATAAGGTTCTATCAGTTTTTTTTAAATATAGTCATTGACATAGCCTTGTTCTGTTCAATGTTCACTACCTACAGTATATATATATTTGGGAGGGACAGAATCTACTAGGGACCCACATTTCTTTTTACATTGTAGCCTATATAAAGGAAGAGAAGCTTAGGCCTAACCCCAGAGAGAGAGATATGCTGGCGGCATGCATACATTTCTTTATGTCAGATGTCTACTGCATTTGCTATACAGATACAGAGAACAAGTATTTGATAGACTGCCGATTTTGCAGGTTTTCCTACTTACAAAGCATGTACAGGACTGTGAGAGACAGAATCTAAAACAAAAATCCAGAAAATCACATTGTATGATTTTTAAGTAATTAATTTGAATTTTATTGCATGACGTAAGTTTTTGATCACCTACCAATGAGTAAAAATTCCATCTCTCACAGACCTGTTAGTTTTTCTTTAAGAAGCCTTCCTGTTCTCCACTCATTACCTGTATTAACTGCACCTGTTTGAACTAAAATTGTAGACCTGCACAAGGCTGGGATGGGCTACGGGACAATAGTCAAGCAGCTTGGTGAGAAGGCAACAACTGTTGGCACAATTATTAGAAAATGGAAGAAGTTGAAGATGAAGGTCAATCACCCTCGGTCTGGGGCTCCATGCAAGATCTCACCTTGTAGGGCATAAATGATCATGAGGAAGGTGAGAGATCAGCCCAGAACTACACGGCAGGACCTGGTCAATGACCTGCAAAGAGCTGGGACCACAGTCTCAAAGAAAACCATTAGTAATACACTACACCGTCATGGATTAAAATCCTGCAGGGCACGCAAGGTCCCCCTGCTCAAGCCAGCGCATGTCCAGGCCCGTCTGAAGTTTGCCAATGACCATCTGGATGACCCAGAGGAGGAATGGAAGAAGGTCATGTGGTCTGATGAGACAGAAATAGAGCTTTTTGGTCTAAACTCCACTCACCATGTTTGGAGGAAGAAGAAGGATGAGTACAACCCCAAGAACACCATCCCAACCCTGAAGCATGGAGTTGGAAACATCATTCTTTTGGGATGCTTTTCTGCAAAGGGGACAGGACGACTGCACCGTATTGTGGGGAGGATGGATGGGGCCATGTATTGCGATATCTTGGCCAACAACCTCCTTCCCTCAGTAAGAGCATTGCAGATGGGTCGTGGCTGGGTCTTCCAGCATGACAACGACCCAAAACACACAGCCAGGGCAACTAAGGAGTGGCTCTGTAAGAAGCATAATCTCAAGGTCCTGAAGTGGCCTACCCAGTCTCCAGACCTGAACGCAATAGAAAATCTTTGGAGGGAGCTGAAAGTCCGTATTGCCCAGCGACAGCCCTGAAACTTGAAGGATCTGGAGAAGGTCTGTATGGAGGAGGGGGCCAAAATCCCTGCTGCAGTGTGTGCAAACCTGGTCAAGTCCTACAGGAAATGTATGATTTCTGTAATTGCAAACAAAGGTTTCTGTACCAAATATTAAGTTCTGCTTTTCTGATGTATCAAATACTTATGTCATGCAATAAAATGCAAATTAATTACTTAAAAATCATACAATGTGATTTTCTGGACTTTTGTTTTAGATTTCGTCTCTCACAGTTGAAGTGTACCTATGATAGAAATTACAGACCTCTACAAGCTTTGCAAGTAGGAAAACCTGCAAAATCAGCAGTGTCTCAAATACTTGTTCTCCCCACTGTATGTACATACAGAAGGAGGCTAATTTGTTAATAAATGATCAGAATCAATTTTAAAAAGATAAGCATCATATTGTTAGATTATAGAAGTAACTCTGGTAGGCCTGAAACAGACTTCCTCTCATATTCAACTGTCGGAGTCAGTTGGATCACCGGGGTGCACTGCCTTCATATCATAGGCCTGCAGTAGCTAAAGCTTAAAAGAGCCACACCATACCAAACCTTCACAAAGGTTTCTACACTTTATTAGAGTAATATCGAAAGTAAGTCAAACCACTGTTTACAGGTAAAACATGAGCAGAAGAGTGAATGCAAACCAGGGAAAAAACGTACTACCCTCCCCTGAAACCAATAAAATAAAAATCCTGGTACACCAGTGACTGTGCAGCACCTTATATGACGGAGATGATTAGGATTACGATAGGATCCATTAGATCCAGTGATGTTAGTGATTTGGGACCATCCTCATTTTGATGGCTTTTGCGTCTCGTCTGTGATGTATATATGTCTTATGGTGCTAATTAAGCCTTGGGCTTCAGGTGCTGGCCAAGCTAAAAGAGAAAACATTACACCACAACCTTTACTGATTAACATGTCCATTTTGTCTCGCATGCTGGCTTGCTTCAAGTGGGGCTTCTAAAGACTCCCCAAATTGATTTCTTCCCAGCTGACGCACATTTTTTATGCATGTTCTGTGTTTACAGTTATTCAGGGGAAGCCTCTAGAAGTGCTATGGTGGGGAGAGTGTGGTTATGAATGCTAAGTGATGTTAGCTATGACCTCGTTTTAGGACAAAATTTTGGTTGGATTTTTGTGGCTGAAGTATTTAAACCAATGAAGGAAGGACGGAAAGAAGGAAGGAAGGAACGCTACGAATAGGTTTAACTCTCCCTCTCTGAAACAGTCTATAATCCTAACAGCGCTCAGCTCTCTGGATCTTCACAATGATGAAGACACACACTTCACACACTGTGACACATTGATGAAGTGAGCAGCACGACAGCACAGTAAATTATCTCCTCTAGAGGTTATTCAATATGCCCGTTCGTTTACACCTAACCAGGGCCTCGCCTCATAAATAGGAGGCAATGTCTTGGCACTTAGTGGAGGTTATAGCATGGAGATAGGTTGGAAAGCAGCAAAGCTTGTTCTGTGCACAAAATAAAGTCAACAGCAGGTTTTAAATATATATTGAAAATTAATTACTTGCTATAGATATGTTACTTAATTGAAACCATTTCCAAAGTTGTTATTTTGTGTAGCAGGATCTGTACAAAATATGTGCCTTCATGTCAATTTCGGATTATTATTTTACAGAATTACACATGCAAAACATGCATTACAAAACCCAGCAAATTGTCTTGTGGGATCCCAGACTGCTTAAGCATAAACAAGCACCACTAATCAAAGGTGAAACAGTAGTTGGTTAGATATCTTTCCTCTGCAACACCTGTCCATGTAAACAAACAAAACAAACTTCCTATAAAAACACAGCTGAGTTAGGAGTTTTAAGAAAAGAAAGAAGGGAAATTGAAGACAGTTGGGAAATGCTCACCGAGATTCACACAGTTATAGTTTGTTAATTTGTTTTGGCAGCAGTAAAGAGTAGTGCACAGTAGACAGTGCAGACAAAAAAGGGAATTGGCTTGAAATCCAAGAGTTTGACTGCAGTGCTGATGCTTACTTCCTTGATATACAAAATATTGCATTGCATTGCCAATACTTTAATACTGTAATATAAATTATGTATCCTGGAATATGCATTCTGGTGTATAGAAACTGTGTCCCTTGTGACACATTAACTTGGAGATTTCAGGAAAAGGATCAACCATTAAGACAATTTAATAATGAGAAGATAGAAAAAAAGAGAGTTTGATTGACAAGTGCAGGTTGCAATTAGTGCACTCTGACGAAGTGTGTGTGTGTCTACGAGCGAGTGTGTGTGCAGTGATCTGGATCCGTGATCTGGTGTTTCTGATCTGGCACAGAGGAAACAGGTAGAGCCGAGTGGAAAGCACCAATGCCAGATGGCATCCTCACAGCACTATCCCCCACCCTCCTCCCCGCACTCAACCTTGCCAATGCCAACACAACTGCCTAATGGAATGCTCATCATAATTTTGTCAAACCATTTTATCTCAACCTATTTTAATTAACTGTTCTTTTAATTCTATGAAATTACTTGATATTATTCCTGTGATCTTCTGGAGTCTACCTAGAGTAAGGGCTGCTGATCTTGAATAACCAGGAGCACCTCGAACCTCAATGCTTTGGTTTGAGAAAGTGGATCCTATTCATTACACGTATACTTTACATCAACTTCTTAGAAATCAGAAGATGCATCAAGAAACTATGTTTGAAAGCTACTGCCTGATTTCCATGTGCATCCCAGAGGTATAACGAAGGAATCGCGGCCAACGGTAGAACAGACACACACCACTTCTGACATTGAGCGCATGCAGGAAACTTTCATAGCCTGAAATGAACACGCACTTGATACAATTCTCATCAAAGTTCAATCAATTTTCCCTTCCTTTGCCTGCAGCAGTGTATCACACAGTCTTCATCAGCGTCCTCTCTCTTTCTGAGGTTCACGATTAGAGGGAGGCCTACAGCGGAAAGAGGCTTGGAAGTGGAGGAAGTAGGGGGGAACGTTGAGTCTGAACATGCTTGGGTCTCTAGGTCTATAGGCAATGGGAATTCCCTCTAGGTCACTTGGGTCAAAGCAGAAGACTAAAGAGAGGAGAGAAGCAACTATAATGATGCATTATGATAGAGCTGGCATCATTATCTAAAAAATATGTAAATTTAGTGGTTAGTTGCCCACACTAAAATGTGGTAGTGTAGTTATGATCCCTGTAGTGTGTGTGGTTGAGGTTGGATTGGGTCTATTGGTAGGTGAGGGGTGAACAACAGGAGTGTTAGGGGGGTATTAGGCCAACATAAATTGTAGGGTAAACTCCCTGGTCAACCAGGTTGGGATGTGAAAGGTTAAAGTGATGGATGTTATTGGTAAACTGCATCATGATGTGACGGGTTAGAGTGCTGGTTAGTGAATGTCATTGGACAAGTGCATTGTGATGTGAAGGGTTAGAGTGCTGGATAGTGCATATCATTGGTCAACTGCATCACGATGTGAATGGTTAGAGTGCTGTTTCGTGGATATCATTGGCCAACTTTATTGTGATGTGAAGGGTTAGAGTGCTGGTTAGCGGATCAGAAGGATCCTCTCATGTGGACCCATCAATCAATCAAATGTATTTATAAATCCCTTTTTACATCAGCAGTTGTCACAAAGTGCTTATACAGAAACCGCGCCTAAAACCCCAGGCTCGTGTTATCGACCTTGATGGATTACCCAGCTGTAAGCACAGAGCCGAGAACCACAGCTTCAGAATAAAGTTAAACAGGCCTGTCAACAGGGGCCGCACTATGCCAGTCATCACACACACACTCAGTAAACACTTTCATGCTTTACATACTGCAATTCTGTACTGT
Organism: Oncorhynchus masou masou; assembly: GCF_036934945.1. NCBI lineage: Eukaryota > Metazoa > Chordata > Actinopteri > Salmoniformes > Salmonidae > Oncorhynchus > Oncorhynchus masou. The sequence continues at coordinate 54,591,210 of NC_088235.1, forward strand.
CATCTGAAAGATTACAGTATGACCCTACCACAAATTCCATATGGTATGAAACTACATATAGTTACTTGCAAAAGTATTCATCCCATTTGGCGTTTTTCCTATTTTGTTGCATTACAACCTATTCATTTAAATTGATATTTATTGGATTTAATGTAACGGACATACACAGAATAGTTTAAATTGGTGAAGTAAAATGGAAAATATAACTTGTTTCAAATAATTCTAAAAATAAAAAAAATGGAAAAGTGGTGTGTATATGTTTACACCCCCTTTGCTATGGTTCCCCTAAATAAGATCTTGTGCAACCAATTACCTTCAGAATTCACATAATTAATATAATAATGTCCACCTGTGTGCAATCTAAGTATCACATGATGTGTCATATGATATCATTATATATACACCTGTTCTGAAAGTCTGCAACATCACTAAGCAAGGGGCACCACCAAACAATCGGCACCATGAAGACCAAGGAGCTCTCCAAACAGGTCTGGGGCAAAGTTTTGGACAAGAACAGATCAGGTTTTTTTTTAAATATCAGAAACTTTACATCCGTTATTAAAAAATGGAAAGAATATGGCACCACAACAAACCTGCCAAGAGAGGGCCGCCCACCAAAACCCAGGGACCAGGCAAGGAGGGCATTAATCAGAGAGGCAACAAAGAGACCAAAGATAACCTGGAAGGAGCTGCAAAGCTCCACTATGGTGATTGGAGTATCTGTCCATAGGACCACCTAAAGCCGTACACTCCACAGAGCTGGGCTTTACGGAAGACTGGACAGAAAAAAGCCATTGCTTAAAGAAAAAAATAAGCAAACACGTCTGCTGTTTGCCAAAGGGCACGTGGGACACTCTCCAAACATATAGAAGAAGGTACCCTGGTGAGATGAGAATAAAATTAAGCTTTTTGGCCATCAAGGAAAATGCTATTTCTGGCGCAAACCCAACACTGATCATCATCCCGAGAACACCATCACCGCAGTGAAGCATGGTGGTGGCAGCATCATGTTGTGGGGATATTTTTCATTGGCAGGGACTGGGAAGCTAGTCAGAATTGAAGGAATGATGGATGGTGCTAAATACAGGTCAATTCTTGAGGTGATCTGTTTCAGTCTTCCAGAGATTTGAGTCTGGGACGGAGGTTCACCTTCCAGCAGGACAATGACCCTAAGTATACTGCTAAAGCAACACTTGAATGGTTTAACCTCTTACACCTATGGTGGCGCTATTTCATTTTTGGAAGAAAAACGTTCCCGTTTTAAACAAGATATTTTGTCACAAAAAGATGCTCGACTATGCATATAATTGCTACTGTTCGAAAGAAAACACTCTGACGTGTCCAGAAATACAAATATCTTCTCTGTGCGTGCCCTTTAACGTGAGCTTCAGGCAAAACCAAGATGACTTGGCATCCAGGAAATGACAAGGATTTTTGAGGCTCTGTCTTTCATGATCTCCTTATATGGCTGTGAACGCAAGAGGAATGAGTCTGCCCTTTCTGTCGTTTCCCCAAGGTGTCTGCAGCATTGTGACGTATTTGTAGGCAGATCGTTGGAAGATTGACCATAAGAGACCACATTTACCACGTGTCCGCCCGGTGTCCTGCGCCGAAATTGGTGCCCAAAGTCACCTGCCAGTATTTTTCCATGGGGCACAGAGAGAGAAGCAAGCTTCCACGAACTGCATGTCAATGAAGAGATATGTGAAAAAACACCTTGAGGATTGATTCCAAACAACGTTTGCCATGTTTCGGTCGATATTATGTAGTTAATCCGGAAAAAGTTTCACGTTGTAGGTGACTGCATTTTCGGTTCGTTTCGGTAGCCAGGCGCAATGTAGAAAACGGAACGATTTCTCCTACACACAGACGCTTTCAGGAAACACTGCGCATCTGGTATGTGGCTGGGAGTCTCCTCATTGAAAACATCAGAAGCTCTTCAAAGGTAAATGATTTTATTTATTTGGTTATCTGGCTTTTGTGAAAATGTTGCGTGCTACATGCTACACAAAATGCTATGCTAGCTTAGCATACTCTTACACAAATTAGTCAATTTCTATGGTTCAAAAGCATATTTTGAAAATCTGAGATGACAGTGTTGTTAAGAAAAGGCTAAGCTTGAGAGCAAACGCATTATTTTAATTTTATTTGCGATTTTCAGAAATCGTTAACGTTGCGTTATGCTAATGAGCCTGAGGCTTAGTCACAATCCCGGATCCGGGATGGGGAGTTTCAAGAGGTTAAGGGGAAACATTTAAATGTCTTGGAATGGCCTAATCAAAGCCAAGACCTCAATCCAATTGAAAATCTGTGGTATGACATAAAGATTACTTGAACAACTTGAAGAAGCTGGAGCAGTTTTGCCTTGAAGAATGGGCAAATATCCCAGTGGCTAGATATCCCAAGATACTTGCAGCTGTTATTGCTGCAAAAGGTGAATAGTTATGCAAGCTCAAAATTTAGTTTTTTGCCTTATTTCTTGTTTGTTTCACAATAAAACATATTTTGCATATTCAAAGTGGAAGGCATGTTGTGTAAATCAAATTATACAACCCCCAAGGCAAAAAAATGGGAAAAATATAAAGTGGAGTGTCACGACCGTCGTCAGGGAAATGCCTGGACTAAGGTGAAGTGTGATGAGCGTACATTTGTTCTTCATTAAGAATGTCGCCAACAAAACAAGAAACACCAAAAACGAGCGTGAAGCTTGCTAGGGCTTAACAGGCCACTAACAAAGACAACTACCCACAATTAAGGTTGCAAAACAGGCTGCGTAAGTATGATTCCCAATCAGAGACAACGATAGACAGCTGCCTTTGATTGGGAACCACACTCGGCCAAACACACAGAAATACAAAACATAGAATGCCCACCCCACATCACACCCTGACCCAACCAAAAAAAAACAGCTCTCTAAGGTCAGGGCGTGACAGTACCCCCCCAGGTGCGTACTCCCGGCCACAAACCTGAACGTATAGGGGAGGGAGCGGGGGGGCATCTACTTCAGTGGCGGCTCCGGTGCCCCGCTCCACCTTTGGCTCACCCCCCTTTGGTGCCCTCGTCGCCGACCCTGGACTGGGAACCTTCTCAGCAGGCCCCGGACTGGGGACCCTTGCCGCAGGCCCCAGATTGGGAACCCTAGCCGCAGGCCCCGGACTGGGGACCCTCGCTGGAAATAAAACGGCTCTCTAAGGTCAGGGCGTGAAATGGGGTGAATACTTTCGCAAGCCACTGTAAATTATATTTTATTCAAAATAGTCAGAGTGTAGGCCTACTTACACAGTGTGTTGTTATTTTGATGTCACTGTAACCCAGTCCTAAAACACAGATGGGAATGCCATTGAATAATGTTTGTGAGGAAGCCTATGGAGACATGGTTTCCAATCTCCCCAAAAAGCAATACAAAACCAAATAATACCTATGGAAGTCCCCGCTGCATGTGGTGTTGCTAAGGTTACTCACTCAGATGCCTCAAATTACTCTGGTAATTCAGGTAGAGAGTGCCTTCCCATCTGGGCCCCCAGGTGATTGTGATGTGTCCATCCCCCGACTCTGATGTCACTTCATTTAGATTTACATCAGGTAGTAAATTACAATAATCACTCAAAGAACACTCTGGACCTCGCTTTCTCTCTCTCTTTCTCTCTCCGTCTCAGTCCAGGAGGAATGCACCATGCTAAGAGCGCTCGAGAGGAAAATATTGCTGTCTTGATATTTGTCCTAGGGGTGACGGAAGAGGCATTGTCTCGGGACCCTGTTGGGCTCGTAGTAAACTGAAAGGGGCTGACACTGGCCACTGGGTAGTGGGCTTTGTTGGGTGTCGGCGGATTAGGGTCCCAGACCCTGCTTTTCTTAAAATACCCACCCTGATCACAGACACCCATGTTCTAAGGGTCAGCGCTGCATTGTCCAAATTCCTAGAAAAAAATGTTCTCATTTGACAGTTGGAGACAGCCCTCCAGCCCGTAGCCCATCCCAGTAACCAGCACAGACCAGTTTCCCATTACCCTAAACATAGTATTTAACCTAAAAATACCTCCTACAAAATTGATATAACTTGAGTATTTGCAGAATAAACAAATATCTGTTTTTCAATATGTGTTAGTTTGTTTGAAGTTAGACAGCTGTAATGCCCCCAATACACACACGTGCGCACGCAAACACACACACACACACACTCAATCCAGACCTGATTGTCGAGCTTAACCCTTGTACCTTATGTAGTTCACCTGATGGTGGCGTACTTACAGTAGCTGCAGTAGTGTAGTGTCATTGTTCCAGTGTGTATAGCTATGCTGCAATACAGTGGCATCTGAGTCTGCATTGAATGTCATCATGAGGGTTCCCTCCCTCTCCCTCCCCTTCTCTGTCTCTCTGCTGGGCATTAAACTATTGCAGAGGGTCTGTGTAGCAGAGGGTCCCTGTTGTGTTTCTGTTGAGGGGGTGGAAGAGTGGATAGAGGGGGAGAAAGGGGCTCTGTCACTCTTGGTCGAGGTGTGTGTGTGTTTCTCTTAAGTGGTGTTATACTTGCGCCACTTTGTCTCTGTACACATCCTGTCCAATAACATCATTTGAACGTGTCACTCATGGTGGTCGACTACTAAGAGTAGTGACATGACAGTTTCACACCCTGCTCTTGCTTCTCCTGGTCCGAACTCAGTTTAATACCCCTGTCCTCAGTGCATTAAGATACCTCCCATTTGTGACTTATAGTCAGACCTGTCACTCAGCACCTCATCAAATTACATAGAGTGGACTTTAGTGACACATGGCTCCACAGACTCCATCGGTAAAACTATAGCAGGGATGTCAGTAGGAGAGAGGAGGCCAGGTTTTTCATGTTACTGGGCACCTCAGCTTATTCTCAGATTGATGTGGTCTTCTCACGATACAGATAGTTCCATGTGGGTCTGCACTGAACATGTTCTACTATATATATATATATATATATATATATATATATTCTAACGTTCTAAAATATAATGTTCTATAGAGAGAAGAGATATACACTAGGGTGCCATATATACAAAAGCATGAGGACACCCTTTCAAATTAGCTATTTTAGCTACACCCGTTGCTGACAGGTGTATAAAATTGAGAGCACAGCCATGCAATCTCCATAGACAAACAATGACAGTAGAATGGCCCATACTGAAGAGCTCAGTGCCTTTCAACGTGGCACCGTCATAGGGTGCCACCTTTCCAACAAGTCAGTTAGTCAAATTTCTGCCCTGCTAGAGTTGCCCTGGTTAACTGTAAATGCTGTTATTGTAAAGTGCAAACATCTAGGAGCAACAACGGCTCAGCCGCAAAGTGGTAGGCCACACAAGGTCACAGAAAGGGAACGCTGCTGAAACTCCTCTGTCTTTGGTTGCAACACTCACTACAGAGTTCCAAACTGCCTCTGGAAGCAACGTCAGCTCAAGAACTGTTCGTCGGGAGCTTCTTGAAATGGGTTTACATGGCCGAGCAGCCACACATAAGCTTAAGATCACCATGCGCAATGCCAGGTATCGGCTGGAGTGGTGTAAAGCTCACCGCCATTGGACTCTGGAGCGGTGGAAACGCTTTCTCTGGAGTGATGAATCACACTTCATCATCTGGTAGTCTGACAGACAAATATGGGTTTGGCATGCCTGAAGAATGCTACCTGCCCACCTGCATAGTACCAACTCTAAAGTTCGGTGGAAGAGGAATAATGGTCTGGGGCTGTTTTTCATTGTGTAGGCTAGGCCCCTTAGTTCCAGTGAAGGGAAATCTTAACACTACAGCATTCAATGACATTCTAGACTGCCAACTTCTATGCTGCCAACTTTGTAGAAGCTCCTTTCCTGTTTCAGCATGACAATGCACCCGTGCACAAAGTGAGTTTCATATAGAAATGGTTTGTTGAGACCGGTGTGAAGGAACTTGACTGGTCTGCACAGAGCCCTGAGAGCCCCATCAAACACCTTTGGGATGAATTGGAAAGCCGACTGTAAGCCAGGCCTAATCGCCCAACATCAATTCCCGACCTCACTAATGCTCTTGTGGCTGAATGTAAGCAAGTCCCCGCAGCAATGTTCCAACATGTAGTGGAAAGTCTTTCCAGAGTAGTGGAGACTGTTATGGCAACAAAGCGGGGACCAACTCCATATTAATACCCATGCTTTTGGAATGAGATGTTCGACGAGCAGGTGTCTATATACTTTTGGTCATTTAGTGTATATTACAGTACCTTTCGATATTTTGAAAAGAAATATCCGCAAGGAATATTTTGTTATAAATACCAGATTGAGATCAAGATACATTTTCAAATTGTAATAAGATAAACACATCACTAAATGTACTAATTTTTTTTTAAATGTCATTTTGTGAATGCTTTACCTAAGGTAGTAATATTTAATCTTATATTGTCAAAATGAAGCTGGCCAAATATGCAGGAAGAAGGCTGTATAAAGCGTACAATAATTGTGCATTTTTCACATTGACTAGTACGGAGTCTATGCAACAAATTGACTGCCATCTTGAGATATGTGAACAGTACGCCGCTGCTCCAGTGCTGTCCATTCAGCTACAGTAGCCTAGACTACAAGACAGAAATATGACCAGTTAATTGGTCCATGATGGCTGGGTGGTGTACTGGTGACTGCCAGTGGAGTGTGAGACAGTGGGGATGATTAGACTGTGTGTATGTGTATGTGTGTGCGGGGGGGGGGGGGGGTATTATTGTGTGTGTGTTTGTGTGTTTCTGTCTTCAGAAAGCCTTCAGCCCAGCTGGATAGCAGCAGCACTGGACTTATTAGTAATTTTTTGCTTGCTGTCAACCAGTACAAAAGCCATGTACGATTAAAAATGAACAGTCACAGACCTATTCACATAGCAGTGTTCGGCTGAGTGTCAAGATGTGAGACAAGGTGTGTGTGTGATTGTTGACAGGGCTGTCTTCTTGAGGAGTCCACTCAGTGTGTCTCTAACTGGGAAATCAACACAAAATAAGGGAAGACAAGTGGAGAAAGGGAGAATAACATTTCATGAAAATAAAATCGATCAGTAATGAATGCAGCAGCTCTTGGTTGAATCATTTTGGAGGGACAAAATTGGGAATACAACCCATTAGAGTAGACATTTAAGCTTTTTGTTCTTAAGTTTTCATTTCCCTGATGCAGGGTGCGAGATTCTCAGGGTTGGAGTTATCCAGATGAGACAAAGAGGAATTAAAACACCATATGTTCCAAATGGCTCCTCAGCTCAAACGCTTCTGCAATTTATCTCAATACATAGAGGCATATCATTAGTCTCCCCGCCTTGCTTTTTTACTGGGTTGGGTGGGTTACTTTCTAAATGTAATCCGTTACCGTTATTATACAAAATTGTAATCAATAATAACTCTTGGATTACCCAAACTCAGTAATGTAATCTGATTACATTTAGTTACTTTTCGGCTACTTCCCCCTGAAGAGGCATTAGAAGAACACAATAACGTATGTTACCAATTGAACCACATCTATTGCAGGATAAATCAATGTTAAAATTTACATAGCTGGCCATACATGGATATTAGATTTTAGTTTATGGGTTCGTTATGTAGGCTTTTTCTAACCCATTGCTTTCTAATACATATAATATCACACTTAAATTCTATCTTTACATTAAAAACCAAAGTCAATCAGAATTCCAGTCATTCCAATAAATGTTATACCTGTTAATCTTCAAGAATAGGACTTGGAAATATGGAACTATAGATTGTTTTACCTGAGCGTAACCCCAAAATGAAAGACTTATTAGCCAGCCCTACTCTCTTGTTTATTGTTTTGTTGTCATGGAAGACTGATTGGGCTCATTGATTCAAGTTGAAAAATAAATGCTGCGCTCATGGCATGGCATGCTTTTACCCCTACTGAATTGTTATTTACATGTGAAAAATTAAAGCCATATGTTGCGTTTGCGATAGGTCTATTATTACATTTTTTGTTGGTGACGCTTTTATATCTCGATAATATGCAGCTGTTTAAAGGGCAAATCCACAGATGAAACAATAACAAAACGGTCATCCCGCTTCTGTTTTGGTAAAAAGCTGAGGGATGGGCCTGGAGAAATGGAACCACTCTCAGAGTAATAGACAGAGCAGTGGATGTAAGGACTGACAATCCATCATATGAAAGTTATTGTTTTAAACTTGTTATGAGCCTATACAGTGTTTGTTTACATGTACAATGTTTACAAACACTGGAGAAAAACAAGCTTACGTTTTAGATTCTCATGGAGTGTGACCGTTGAACTAAGCTCATGAGGCATTTATAAATGATATTTTTCAAGAATCAATGGACATAGAGTTGTAGTCGGAAGTTTACATACACCTTAGCCAAAAAGATTTAAACACTGCTTTTCACAATTCCTTACATTTAATCCTAGTAAAAATTGCCTGTCTTAGGTCAGTTAGGATCACCACTTTATTTTAAGAATGTGAAATGTCTTAATAATAGTAGAGAGAATTATTTATTTCAGCTTTTATTTATTTCATCACATTCCCAGTGGGTCAGAAGTTTACATCACTCAATTAGTATTTGGTAGCAATGCCTTTAAATTGTTTAACTTGGGTCAAACGTTTCAGGTAGCCTTCCAGAAGCTTCCCACAATAAATTGGGTGAATTTTGGCCCATTCCTCCTGACAGAGCTGATGTAACTAAGTCATGTTTGTAGGCCTCCTTGCTCTCACACACTTTTTCAGTTCTGCCCACAGATGTTTAATGGGATTGAGGGCAGGGCTTTGTGATGGCCACTCCAATACCTTGAATTAGTTGTCCTTAAGCCATTTTGACTCAACTTTGGAAGTATGCTTGGGGTCATTGTCCATTTGGAAGATCCATTTGCAACCAAGCTTTAACTTCCTGACTTATGTCTTAAGATGTAGCTTCAATATATCCACATAATTGTCCTACCGCATGATACCATTTATTTTGTGACGTGCACCAGTCCCTCCTGCAGCAAAGCACCCCCACAACATGATGCTGCCACCCCTGTGCTGCATTGCTTTAATGTCTTTTAGGACAGGAACTGTGGACTGATAATGTAAAATGCAAATGATTGGTCAAATGATAAAGACAGTGCTGCCTACCTAGTCTATTGACGTTTTTTAAGTTGATAGGATAATTCACTGTTTGAATAGTTGTTACACTAATTCCAGCTGCATCTGTTACATGTTCATATTCATTCACCACCAAATAGATCAAATATTATTCTCAATACAATCCAGTCTCTCTTCTGTCCCATTTTGGCTAAGTCCCCACGCAGAGGAGAATGTGTATTTTTGTGGGGTTCTTCCCTATATTACCTACAGACAATGCGGGTTAACAGAGCAGGGTGAGGCGGAAGGGTCCATGCTCTAGGGATGTTCCTCTTTGATTTGTCAGCAGTCCACTGAAAAAGTTTATCTTCCTTGCTGGCGAGCTCAATCTTAATCCCACACTGTGTTCCAAGTCTCAGTCCCCCTGTGCCCCTCCTAGCTCAGATAATTGTGTGTTTTAACCTGACGTAGCCACCTAATTTAGCCACAGATTGAAATTAAATAGCCCTGGCCCCCACACTGCTTGGCAATCAGGAGTCCAATTGGACTGGGTTTTCTCTGCAGACATTAGTGATTCCAAAGCTAATACTCATTGGTGGAAGTGACACTGCAGCCCTGGCATTTACTTAACCTTTTGTTTTATGTACAAGGCAGAGTCAATGCTGAATCCCTGCTTAATTAATATCTATTCTCTCTCACTGCCACCACTCATTTCCTCAATATGCATCCACAGTCAGGGCACACAAAGGCAGTTAGTGCAAGGTGAGAGAGACGGGGGAGTGGGAGAGATAGAGAGAAAAGTATTTTTTTTTTCTCCAGTCAAATCCCTTTTCATTTATTCGGTCTTTCTTTTCTGGAACTCATAATGGAAAAAAATGAAGTCAGTTGGTAATTAACATCCAAAGAACTCTGCCTCAACTTGATCTGGAATATAACTAAGGGAATGCTCTTTCAGATGTAGTCTCAAACACCAAACCACAAACCTGAGATTGTATCATCATGTGTTTGTTAGTGTTTGGATCTGTAATGCTTATGGTGTGCCTTTTTATATAATTTATTTCCACATTATACACATGTATACATACAAACCATACAGTGTGCCTCATTGATGTATACAGATGTGTTGGTGACTTAATTTTAACATGACCTCTTCTTTTCTCGTGTATATTATGGAGATGATGACAGGCTGCAGGAGACAGTGGGAATGGTGACGGACAGGACGTGAACAATGTGTGAGTAGTGATGTTTGGTAGTAACATTTCAGAACAAGAAATTATATCAACATACTGATGGAGATAGAGCAGAGAGATAGTGAGTCAGAAGAAGAGAGCCCCTGAAGACTAGCAGAGGGATTGAAAGAGAAAGAAAAGGGTGAGAGAGAAATATAGGTAGATGGAGAGAGGGAGTTATCGCAGAGGTTCTCTGTTTTAAATCCACATTTATGACCCTCTTAATCTTTACTGGGTACCTCTAATAAGAATCAATGGCTAGTTAAGAGTGCAGCTCTGCCAATAGGGTCTGAATAAACAGAGTGGTAAACAATGACTGCATGCTGCTCCGCTTCCAACCAATACAATGAATTCTAATCCCACCACCACTCTCTCACCATGGGAGTTTCTCCCTCTCTTCTGTTTTAACATCCTTTTTTAAATAAATTGCTTCATGAGCAGAAATAACAAACATGCTGTACCTCCACTCTCTCCTCCCTCGTGGAAAATGTATACTTTTTCCCTTAATTTTATTCACTCATTCTCACATCCTCCCTCCCTTGCCACCGCCTTTATCTGTACCATCTAACAAACATTACATTGTTTGACTTGAGTGTTTGTATGAAATGCGTAACACAATTCATGTATGAATGTCTGATGTTCAGATAAAAATAAAGTTTTGGGCTGCATGGCTACTGGAGCCTGCCATGTGTCATCATGTGAGCATTTCACACAGATACACAGATGCACACATGCATGCCACATACTGTGACAGCCGGCAGGGAGAGGTGAGGGGAGTGGTGATTGAGGGGAGATATATGGCTCCATCTCCCAGGCCTTATATGGACTTCCTGCCCCAACGAGGCAAGACTGTAACTCATTAAGCCAGGGAGGGTGTGGAGATGAAAAGGGGAAGCAGCCTGCACAACAGGGCAGAGTAGGAGAGAACCAAGTTTTTGTTATTGAACTCTGAACCCCCACACCCTTGATCCTGCTACATATGGTGGAGAATGAGGGCAACCCAAACCAAGTTCAATAACCTAACAAACGACAGAGCATCATGGAAGCATTGGTGAGACAACTTGTGGAGGTGAACATTGCACAGCAAGCTTTGCATCAGGAGTTGCTGGAGGAACAGCATCAGCAGACCGTTCTCATGTGAGCTGAACTCAGCCAGCTGACCACTGCCCAGGCCAGCATAGCGGCAGGTGCAACAGTCTCTCGTCCCAAACCAAGTAGGCTTTTATTGAAGCTGATAGAGGCTGACGACATCAAGGCTTACAAACAAGCTTTCGAAAGGATGGCTACGAGGGAGAAATGGCCCCATGAGCAATGGGCCAGCCTGCTAATACCCTTCCTGAATGGCGTGGCACAGAAGACATATCAGGATCTGAAGGCTGACCAGGCGACGCATTATGAGGTGCTGAAAAAGGAAATCCCGTGCCGGTATGGCTACGCCCTGATTAGCAGGGCACAAAGATTCCATGATTGGGCGTATGATCCTACAGCCTCTCCTTGATCACAAATGCATGATATAATTAGGCTGGCCAAGAGCTGGCTAACTACTCCATGATGCTCACAAGCATTGAAAGTGGTCATAGATACATTTATACGCTCCCTCCCAATCGAAGCTAACAAGTTAGCCAGCCACACTAACCTGCAAAGTGCAGATCAGCTGGTCGAACTGGTTGAAGGACAAGAGGTGGCTTTGGAGGTGCTGCTCAGCGGACCGGTCCTGATCGGACAGGATTTCCCGAAGTTCCACCAACTGTGGACCAGTATGTCCAGAGATGTGGGGAACCAGATTTAGGGGAATACCCCCCTGAAATGGACAAAAATGAATGGGAAAACATTGGCATAGGACAAACCATGTACACGATGGACAATACCACCCAAATCGGCGTTGATTCATGCAAAATGTTTTGCAAATGCCATATGGCAATTGCCAGTTGTAACACTTCAAAAATCCAACAGGTGGCGTGTGCGCTCCACCGTGGTTTTTCATATAGGAAATGGACCCCAAGTCAACATCCAAAAGCCAAATTTTGAAAAAATGATTTTTTTTTGTCAAAAACTTATCACCCCTTAAAAAAGTGCTTTCTGGACCGTTTTTCGAAATTCTTTCGCTTTTTTTGTCAATTACACGTGTAAGAACTGTATGAATATACTTTTGTCCAATTTTATTATGATATTTTTTTTTATTACTTGCGCATAAGGCACATGTTTTGTCCATTTGCAATATGATTTCATAGGAAGTCAAAAGTCAAAAGTCAAATTGCAAAATTTCATAAACTTCACACACCCCTAAAAAAGTGCTTTCTGGACCGTTTTTCGAAATTCTTTCGAATTTTGAGTCAATTACACATGTATAAGAACTGTATCAACATACTTTAGTCATATTTTATTATCATAATTTAAAAAAAAAATTTACTTGTGCATTAGGCATATGTTTTCTCCATTTGGAATATGATTTCATAGCAAGTCAAAAGTCAAAAATTGCAAAATTTCATAAAAAACTTCACACACCCCTAAAAAAGTGCTTTCTGGATCGTTTTTCGAAATTCTTTCGAATTTTGTGTCAATTACACACGTATAAGAACTGTATCAACATACTTTAGTCATATTTTATCATATTTTTTTTTTTACTTGTGCATTAGGCATATGTTTTCTCCATTTGGAATATGATTTCATAGGAAGTCAAAAGTCAAAATAGCTAAATTTTATAAAAAACTTCACACACTCTTAAAAAGTGCTTTCTGGACCGTTTTTCAAAATTCTTTCAAATTTTATGTCAATTACACACATATAAGAACTGTATCAACATACTTTAGTCATATTTTATCATATATTTTTTTTTACTTGTGCATTAGGCATATGTTTTCTCCATTTGGAATATGATTTCATAGGAAGTCAAAAGTCAAAATAGCTAAATTTTATAAAAAACTTCACACACTCTTAAAAAGTGCTTTCTGGACCGTTTTTCGAAATTCTTTCAAATTGTATGTCAATTACACACATATAAGAACTGTATCAACATACTTTAGTCATATTTTATTATCATATTTTTTAATTTTTTTTTTTTTACTTGTGCATAAGGCATATGTTTTGTGGGGGCCAAATGTCATAAGAAATTTGTCATGCTCAAAAATCCTGCAGAAATGCAAAATTGACTGGCCTGATGAACTCGGGATGTCCGGGCAGTGATTGTTGTTCCTTTCCATCACTCATGGTGTTGATTTCATCATGTCCATTTGTTTATGTTTTCTCACTTTTGAAAAGTCACTGTGCATTTGCAATATGGTTCAATGGGCATTCACCATCACGAATTTGTCATGCTATAAAAATCGTGCAGGAATGCAAAATTGACTGGCCCGATGAACTCGGGATGGCTGGGCAGTGATTCTGGTACCTCTCCATCGCTCGTTAGGGTTGATTTCAGAATGTCCATTTGTTTATGTTTTCTCACTCTTGCAAAGTCACTGTGCATTTGCAATATGGTTAACTGGGCATTCACCATCACGAATTTGTCATGCTATAAAAATCGTGCAGGAATGCCAAATTGACTGGCCCGATGACCTCGGGATGGCTGGGCAGTGATTCTGGTACCTCTCCATCGCTCGTTAGGGTTGATTTCAGAATGTCACTTTTGGTGATGGTACCTCACTGTTAAAACATATTGCAAATGTTTTCTCACTTTTGCAAAGTCACTATGCATTTGCAATATGGTTCAATGGGCATTCACCATCACAAATTTGTCATGCTATAAAAATCATGCAGGAATGCCAAATTGACTGGCCCGATGACCTCGGGATGGCTGGGCAGTGATTCTGGTACCTCTCCATCGCTCGTTAGGGTTGATTTCAGAATGTCACTTTTGGTGATGGTACCTCACTGTTAAAACATATTGCAAATATTTTCTCACTTTTGCAAAGTCACTATGCATTTGCAATATGGTTCAATGGGCATTCACCATCACAAATTTGTCATGCTATAAAAATCGTGCAGGAATGCCAAATTGACTGGCCCGATGACTCCGGGATGGCTGGGCAGTGATTCTGGTACCTCTCCATCGCTCGTTAGGGTTGATTTCAGAATGTCACTTTTGGTGATGGTACCTCACTGTTTAAACATATTGCAAATGGACAAGAGTCACCAGCAAGTCACCGTCCACCAGTCAATTTGATATCATTCTGACACCAAACTGATACAAACTGACACCAAACCCACTTTTCCCAACTCGTTTAGTAGCCAACTATCACATACTTCAGAGCTGGCCCAAAATTCACAACGCCTTCGGTTCAAACCATAAAAAACAAACATAAAATACGTTCTAGCTGCGGGTCCATTTCTTGTGTTATGTGTAGGCCTAGCTGAGGCGACCCCGAATCCCAAGTTTCGGCTCGATAGGTCATTTGGTGTCCGAGTAAAACCCTAATTGGTGCTGAAAATCCACTTTTTTCAATTACTTGGGTCCTTGAATGAGCTATCGGACAGATACATTGGGTTCTGTCTCTATGGGCCGAGACAGTCACAATGCACCTAGTCTTGTGACTCTGGGACATTTCTAAATGTTGCCATTTTCGTTAGGGTCAAAATGAATTGAAGTCATTGCAAATGTACGAGGCTGTTTCTCGGTCCGAGAACCTTCTAGAGCGACGTAACTCACCACGCACTATCGACCTGGGGTCTAGAACAGGATTCTAAAGTTTCGGAACTCTAGGTCTGACGGTTCTTTAAAAGTTCCAACAAGGTTAACTAATGCAGGGAGTGTATGTCTCTACGCACCCCAATGGGTCCCTACTTCCAAGCTGTGTGTGTGTGTGATTTAGTTTTCCTTTGAAATTTTATGGGAAAAATGACTGATTTACAGTTCAGGAGGGTTGCCTAATCACACATATGAAGTTTTGAAAAGATCTGACCTTTTTAACCCTTGGAAACAGCCACTATGACACCATTTAAGGCACTTCCTGTTGTGCTATAACTCAACATACATCCTCATTGGGGTATTCTATTACAGAATCCTGAGTTTTAAGTCTTTACCATAAAAACTGACTGATTTACACATGGTTGAATGCACTATGTCTATCAAACTGCAGGCAGGTTATGGATACACACTTTTAGGGCGATTTTAACCACTTCCGGTTGCTCCAGGAAGCTTAGAATCGACACAGGTAGACCTCATAGTGGTCTGATGGACTGTCATAGAAGACAGGTTCATAAGGCATTCATAACCCACATAGGCTTCAGGTTGAATTTAGAGGTGAAGGCAATGTATTCCTATGGGGAGAGAAGTCAATGCAAACTGTTTGACGTGAACACCTTCTTTTAACTGTGAAGGGTTAATGCCACACGGGCAAGATTAGGCTTGCACAGATCGGGAGGACCTTAGGAACAATCCTGTGTTTGACTTGTCCTTCTAAACCTAACGGTTCCGCCGCTGTCACCCAAAATCAAATGACGTTGTGGTGCAGGCTTCATTTTGGGCCTACTTTTCTCATGGTCGCTGCGCTCAGACCGAGCGAGCTACGGTCAAGCGGGGCGCCTCGTTGAACTCGGCATAGTCTGGACACTATGGTGATGCCATTGTTTCTGTTGATTTCAGAATGCCATTTTGGTGATGGTCCCTCTCCGCTTAAACATATTGCAAATTAACAAAAGTCAACTAGCAAGTCAGTGTCAATCAGTCAATTAGATGTCATTCTGACACCAAACTGATACCAATTGACACCAAACCCACTTTTTCCAACTCATTTAGAAGCCAACTATCACATATGTCAGAGCAGGCCCATAATTCACAGCGCCTTTAGTTTAAAACATAATAAAAACGTAAAACACATAGTTACGTTGTAGCTACGGGTCCAGTTCGGACATTATGTGTAGTCCTATGTGAGGCAACCCCGAATTCCGAGTTTCGGCTCGATAGGTCCTTTGGTGCCCGAGTAAAACCCTAATTGGTGCTGAAAATACACTTTTTTCCATGACTTGCTACGGGGTCCTTGAATGAGCTATCTGACAGAAACGTTGGGGTCCGTCTCTATGGGCCGAGCCGGTTTCAATGCACCTAGTCTTGTGTCTCTGAGACTTTTCTAAATGTCGCCATTTTCGTAATGGTCAAAATGAATTGAAGTCATTGCAAATGTACAAGGCTGTTTCTCGGTCCGAGAACCTTCTAGAGCCACCTAACTCACCACGCACTATCGAACTGAGGTCGAGAACAGGTTTCTAAAGTTTCGGAACTCTAGGTCTGACGGTTCTTTTTTAGCTCGAACAAAGCTAACTATTGGAGGCACTGTCTGTCTCTACGCACCCCAATACGTCCCTCCTTCCAAGTTGTGTATCTGTGTGATTTAGTTTTCCTTTGAATTTTTATGGGACAAATGACTGATTTACAGTTAATGGGGGTTGCCTAATCACACATATGAAGTTTTGGACAGATCAGATTTTTTAACCCTTACAAACAGCCCCTAAGACACCAATTATGGCACTTCCGGTTGGCACAGGAAGCTATAAGTCAACACATATCCTCATTGGGGTATGCTTTTACAGAATCCTGAGTTAAGTCTTTACATTAAGAATTGACTGATTTACACAAAGTTCAATGCACTATGTCTATCAAATTGCAGGCAGGGTATGGATATACACTTTCAGGGTGATTTTAAGCACTTCCGGTTGGTCCAGGAAGCTTAGAATCGACACAGGTAGACCTCATAGTGTCCTGATGGACTGTCATAGAAGACAGGTTCATAAGGCATTCATAACCCACATAGGCCTCAGGTTGAATTTAGAGGAGCAGGCAATGTATTCATATGGGGAGAGAAGTCAATGCAAACTGTTTGATGTAAACACCTTATTTTAACTGTGAAGGGTTAACGCCACACGGTCAAGGTTAGGCTTGCACGGATCGGGGGGACCTTAGGAACATACCTGAGGTCGAATTGTGTTTCTCACCCTAACGGTTCTCTCACTGTCACCCAAAAGCAAATGACATTGTGGGGCAGGCTTCATTTTGGGCCTACTGTTCTAATGGTCGCTGTGCTTAGACCGAGCGAGCTACGGTCAAGCGGGATATCTCGTTGAACTCGGCACGGCCTTGGGATTATGTTTATGCCATTGCCTGCTCTCTGTGTCTTTAAGCACCGCGCTTTGTCACTCCATCCTTGCTGTGTGTCGTGTGTGAGAGCTTTTCTTTGACATCTGTTGGGAGAAATGACTGATTTTACAGTTCAGGAGGGTTGCCTAATCACACATATGAAGTTTTAAAAGATCTGACCTTTTTAACCCTTGGAAACAGCCATTATGACACCATTTAAGGCACTTCCTGTTGGCACAGGTAGCTATAAATAAACCCATATCCTCATTGGGGTATGCCTTTACAGAATCCTGAGTTTTAAGTCTTTATGTTAAGAACTGAGTTATTTACGGAGGGTTTAGTGAGTGTGTGTTATTTCAGAAAATCATAGAAAATCACAGAAATCTCGCAGAGCTCCGCTGCACACTTTAAAAATATTCGTATGAACACCCTGCAACTGGATCTGTAACTGTTGAAAAAAAAACACCTATATTTGAACATCACCAATCTGTCATTGTACGATTTCTCTTAATTGACGATGGATAAATGGTTGATTTTTTTTTTATTGACACCGGAGGCTCCTTGACTTTGACGTGAAGTGAAAAAATAATTTCTCTATTTTCATTTTGGACCTTTAATCCCAGAAAAATGGCCATAACTCAAAAACCGTTGAGGCCTAGACGCCATCTTGTTCGGGGCCAACTGCCCGTTATGCCAAGCATATGCTCACCAAGTTTCGGCTTCAAAATATTTTCAGTTTTCGAGATAAGGCCCCGTCGTGATTCGTGATGTTTTGTCAAATTGCAATTTGATTGCTTATGCCCTCTTGTGGGATTTTCCGGGATAGCGGAAAAATGACCAAAATTTGATTATTTTATAAAACGAAAACTGAATGTCCGACAAAGTTCATTTGATGACTTCCCGGTAGGTCTGGCCCTGCCGACGCCGTCCCCGAATTTTACAAATGTTTTCGGACGTCTAGTAAGGGACGGTACATTTGCAATATGGACTTTCTCACTAACCATGCAGAAAATGTTGAAATGTTCCCTTATGTATGGGAAGGAGGAAGTCGGAGTGGTGGGAGGGACATTAGAAGGAGTGAAGCCCAGATGTGTGGATTCCAGGAAGTGGACCCACAGGCATCAACCAAACCCCTCTCGAAGGGGGTATCTGAAGCCATGCTGGAGGGAGAGGTAGTGAGTCTGGAAGACATGTTCCCAATGGACTACGAGGTGGCACCAGAGCCTGCCTCCCTAGCAGGCCGGTTTGGCACGGCCCAACTAGAGGATCCCAACTTGGCCAGCGCTCTCCAGCAGGTGACTGTAGTGGACTGCAAGTCAAATAACCTACCCCCATTTCTCTATAAAAAAATAAGTTGCTGTATCAGGTTGTGAAGAAGAATGATGAATGTCTGGAGTTGTTGTTGGTGCCCCGTCATTTTGTACCCTCTGTCCTGCAGTTGGCACACTCTCACCTTGGGGCTCACCTAGGGGTGGAAAAGACCTTAGACAGAATTAAGACACAATTTTAATGGCCAGGGGTGAAGAAAGCAGTGGAAGAATACTGCAGCGGTTACCCTGAATGCCAGCAAGGTGATCCAAAACCCCATTTCCACAGTCCCTTAATTCCCCTACAAATGATTTAAGTTCCTTTCAGCAGGATTGCAAAGGACCTTGTGGGACCTCCACCCAAGAGCAACCAAGGGCACCAATACATACTGGTGATTTTGGATTATGCCATCAGGTACCCGGAAGCAATTTCCCTGCACACCATAGCCACCAAGGGAATCACACATGAGTTGGTTATGCTGTTCTCCCGAGTAGGCAATCCTGATGACATATTGACCGACCAGGGTACCCCATTCATGTCGCGAATCAGGAAGAATCTATGCAAACTAATGAGTATAACCCAGTTGTGCAACTCAGTCTATCACCCTCAGACTGATGGATTGGTGGAAAGGTTCAATCAAACCTGAAGCAGATGTTAACTTCATTGGGATAGTGGATGAATAGCATGCCATGAGTGAACTGCCTCCTACTCAATCCCAGATGCTAATATATGCATATTAGTATTGGATAGAAAACACTCTGAAGTTTCTAAAACTGTTTGAATGATGTCTGTGAGTATAACAGAACTCGTGTCAGGCAAAAACCTGTGAAAAATCCAAACAGGAAGTGGGAAATCTGAGGTTTGTCGTTTTTGAACTCAGCCCCTATCGAATTCACAGTGGGATATGGGTTATTTTGCACTTCCTAAGGCTTCCACTAGATGTCAACTGTCTTTAGAACGTTGTTTCAGGCTGCTCCTGTGAAGGGGGGCCGGATGAGAGCTGTTTGACTAAGGGGTCTGCCAGCAGCCTCGTTCTCAGTTGCGCATTTCACATGAAAGGTATCTCTCGTTCCATTGCTTTTCTACAGACAATGGAATTCTCCAATTGGAACATTATTGAACATTTATGATAAAAACATCCTAAAGATTGATTCTATACTTAGTTTGACAGGTTTCTTCGACCTGTAATATATCTTTTTGAACTTCTCGTCCGACTGGACCTTACCGCGGTTTTGGATTTGTTTACCAAACGCCCTAACAAAAGAAGCTATTTGGACAAAAATGGCCATAAATGATAGACATTTTCGAACAAAACAAGCATTTATTGTGGAACTGCAATTCCTGGGACTGCATTCTGATGTAGATCATCAAAGGTAAGTGATTATTTATAATGCTATTTATGACTAATGGTGACTGCGCAACATGGCGGATAATTCTTTAGACTGGTTTGGGCTCTGAGCGCCGTTCTCAGATTATGCTTTTTCCGTAAAGTTTTTTTTAAATCTGACACATCAGAAGCCCATGTAGGTGTCTGTGGTGATGCCTACCCACTTGCCCTGAAGCACAGGCATCTTGACACCCAGTGTAAAATAAAGTACATGTTGTACATGCTCTCTGTTTTCTTAATTGTTTTTATTTGTAAATGTTGGATTAGATAAACATTTTAAGTTGACTTGATGAACGATGATTCATGTCTTTTGGCTTTGTTGGCTTTACTTGCTCTAGTCTAATCTTTTTTTAATCTTTTTTTTTTGTTTAGGGTACTTGAAGTTCATGCATTGCCAAAATTAGGGGGCAGGGAGGAAACTGACCGGAAGTAAACATGGGTAGTGCTGTAGTAGCTAGCTAGCTAGAATGCATAGTTGATTTACACTATTGCCCCACTATGTAAACAGAGGACATCTAAGAAAGACCATTTCTAACTTCAGTGGGGTAAGGAAATGTTCAGCCTAGTTAGCTAACTAGTTATAAATTAACTAAAACACACATTTGATTAGCTAGGCGATTGCGAGTTGATAGCAAGTATGCTAAACGTATTAGCTGGCTGTCTTTCTAGGGACGGAACAATGCAAGCTAATTTTAGCTGCTACTTGCTCGCCATATGATCGTAACATTTATCAGGTTACAGTTTTGATATATATCACTTGTTTTAGCGTAGAAGGGTTGCTATAACGTTTCCGAAATGTGTGTGATGATTTATGCACCCTATTCATGATGATTACGGCAATCGATGTCTGAACTCCGAAAAACAATATAGTATAATAATTTGTTCAATTGGAAACAGGGATATTCAACAACCATAGGGTGCCGCCTTGAAGTCTGATTGAACAGCCCCTTCATTATTTTTGCTTCGTATCAACACAAAGTAACCGTTCCAGAATCTCAAGTCAAGGACGTAGAGAGGCTGATGTTAGCCAGACTAGTATCAATACACCCAGTTACTCCAAATATACAGGCCTCAGTTGTCGGAAAGGAGGAAAACCACTCAATTACAGAGTTTAATGAGGATGGGTCAACATTGTAGTTACTCCAAAATACTATCCTAAATGACAGACTGAAAACACGGAAGCCTGTACAGAATATCAATATTCCAAAACATGCATCCTGTTTGCAATAATGTTCTAAAATAAAACTGCAACAAATGTGTCAAAGAAATTAACTTCATATCCTGAATACAAAGTGTTATGTCTGGGGCAAATTCAACACAACACATCACTGAGCACTACTCTTCATATTTTCAAACGTGGTGGTGGCTGCATCATGTTATGCGCATACATTCTCATCAGCAAGGACTAGGTATTTTTTTTTTGGGTGGGGGGGGGGGTAAAAATAAACATAATGGAGCTAAGCACAGGCAAAATCCTAAAGGAAAACCTGGTTCAATCTGCATTCCAGACACAGTTTTCAGCAGGACAATAAACTAAAACACAAGGCCAAATATACACTGGAGTTGCTTACCAAGGTGACATTGAATGTTCTTGAGCGGCCTAGTAACAGTTTTGACTTAAAAATTGACTTAAATGGCTGTCTAGCAATGATCAACAACCATCTTGACAGAGCTTGAATATTTTTTTTAAAGAATAATGTGCAAATAATGGTGTGTGAATACCAATATTTAAATTTAATTAGATATCTGTATTACATTTTCAATTCATTTGCAAAAATGTATAAATAAATATTTTCACTTTGTATTTACTGGGTATTGTGTGAAGAATTTGTTTTAATCCGTTTTGAATTCAGGCTGTAGAATAAGTCAAGATGAATTTAAACTTTCTGAAGGCACTGTACAGTTGTGTGTGTATGTGTGTATTGTAGCAGGATGACGGGTGTGGGGTTTCCACATCACCAAGTTAAATAACAAAACAGGCACTAGTAGCACAAATAGAATGCTCAGGGGAAAGTTTTAGGGATTTTTGTATACAGAGAAAGAAGGGGGAATTCACCAATCACCTCAGTCCACAAGCCGTTCTTTGTCCATTCATTTTCCCAGGGGTAATCCTCACACTTGGGTTCTCAGCCAATCCGGTCCGGTACACAATGGGGTTAGTCCGACAGTTCAGGTCACAACTTGTAATCACAGACATTATGCTCTCTTCTCCCACTCTTCATATCGCACTTGATTCTCTCCCACTCTGCACTGTTGTGCCCAGTGTTGCCAACTCCTCAGTTAGGAAAGTAGCTATTGGCTGTCCTAAAAGTTGCTCTAAGTTGCTAAATGACATCATCACCTAATTTGCATAATTGGTCATGTAATTTTGATGGACGCTGTAGGAGAGAGGAATAACATCGTGGGGGAGATAAAAAGTGAGTAAAAACACCCTAAATAGGTTTAGAACTACAAATTAACTTTCTTTTCTCGATTCTTGTTTTTTTTTATGTCACAATTCCAACCCTCCTCCGTTATCCGGGCTTGGGACTGGCAAAGGTGACCCAAAAGAGACACTCTGAGTTATTTTCTATGTAATTTTTTATTTTTTTTATAAAAAAAATTAAAAAAGATTAGTTTTCTTAATTTGGTTTGGTTTTTAACATTATGGTCCACTTAGAGCCTACAACAAGTCACAGTAAAACATGAACATTTTTAACCATAATTTTTAAAACATTTTTTTGTATACAATCTACATTAACAATCTAAATGGACTAAAAGAGACTATCAAACTAAAACTGTATAAAACTGTCAATGGCAATGTGAGAAAATTATGGTAACTAGTCTGGCCCTAATTTAGTTTAATAGTTTTTTTTAAGTTAGCCAGGGCGGGATCAGCCAGCGGCGACTTCC
The DNA here is from genome assembly GCF_036934945.1 of Oncorhynchus masou masou. Taxonomy (NCBI): domain Eukaryota; kingdom Metazoa; phylum Chordata; class Actinopteri; order Salmoniformes; family Salmonidae; genus Oncorhynchus; species Oncorhynchus masou. The sequence goes on from NC_088235.1 coordinate 54,614,141, forward strand.
CGCATGTGCAAAGTGCTTTGGGAACGGAGTGGGGCCCACGGCAGCACCCACTGCTCATTGAGAAGAATAAGACCGGTACGTGCTTTCATGTCAGAGTCTCCAAAAGTCTCCACTAACACCATAAAAAGTTGCTAGATCCATCGCTAGTCACTTTTTAAAAATGGTGTCGCTAGTTGGCAACATTGGTTGTGCAGACTGCTTCCCCCTTTTATCCCCAAACCCTCCCTGGCTTAATGAGTTACAGTCTTGCCTCGTTGTGACAGGAAGTCCATATAAGGCCCAAGGATGGAGACAACAGATTGGCACATATCTCCCCTCAATCACCACTCCCGGTCAGGAGGGGCGGTCCAGCTCCCTAGATTATCGACAGTTCTATGGGCTGCACCTGGCTGTAGATGACAGAGAAAGCAAAGGGACGTAAGGATAGGAACCACCAGGTGACCCGGGTGTTACTGTCCTAATTTCTTATTCCTGAAGTGTCGACCCAATAAGTAATACTTCAGCGTTTCTAGTGCCCATTGGTCGCTAGACATTCTTTCTCCACCGTGGAATATATTTGTTCCCGCTGCAACATCTTCCGGCTAATGTACATGACTGGGTGTTCCTCACCTTCTTGGAGCTGTGATAGAATGGCATTTACCCCTGTATCTGATGCATCGGTCTGAACAAACAGTGGTTTAGAGAAGTCTGGTGTCACCAGCACGGGTTCAGAACACAGTACACCCTTTAGTTCCTGAAAAGCTTTCTCTGTCTCCTTTTTTCCAAAAATATTATTTTTGTAGGCGAAAAAGCTCCCATTTGTTCATCATGCTTGGCTGAGAAATCGACCGGAAAATGCTATCACTACAACGCCAAACTTTTTTCCAAATTAGTTCCATAATATTGACAGAAACACGGCAAACGTTGTTTAGGATCAATCCTCAAGATGTTTTTAACATATATATTCACTAATATATCCGTAGAGGCAATTGGTTTCTCATAAGAAGCGATTGGAAAAATGACTACCTCAGTATTTTACGCAAGATTTTCTGCGGGAGACACCATGTGACCACTTGCTAAATATGGTTCCTTAAGGCTATTCTTCAACAAAAATGCTTAAAAAGACGTCACAATGCTGTAGACACCTTGGGGAATATGTAGAAAACGTAAGCTCATTCGTAGCTCATTCACAACCATATAAGGAGTCATTGGCATGAGGCGGTTTAAAAAATGCGTCACTTCCTGATTGGATTTTTATCTGGGTTTCGCCTGTAACATCAGTTCTGTTGCACTCACAGACAATATCTTTGCAGTTTTGGAAACGTCAGAGTGTTTTCTATCCAAAGCTGTCAAATATATTTATAGTCGAGCATCTTTTCGTGACAAAATATCTTGTTTAAAACGGGAACGTTTTTCATCCAAAAATTAAAATATCGCCCCCGAGTCGTAAAAATTAGTTTGAGGCGATGATTACGCTCCCGGATCCGGGTTTGAGAGTCACAAGAAGTTAACTTCTTGTGACTCTCATCCGGAGGCGTAATCATCGCCTCAAACTAATTAGCATAACGCAGCGGACTTAAACCTTCCTAGAAAATCTTCCTATTCATGAAAATCACAAATTAAATATATTGAGACACAGCTTAATCTTTTGTCAACTTGTTATGGCTGCAATCCCGCTAACGGGATCGATATGACAACTACCACTGAAAATAGAGGGCGCCAAATTCAAACCACAGAAATCTTATAATTTCAATTCCTAAAACAAACATGTTTGTTATATAATTTCAAAGGTAATTGTCATGGCTTTCTTTAGGTGAAAGAGAGTCAGACCAAAATGCGGCATGGCTATTTCGATCCATGTTTAATGAAAACAAAGTGAACACGAATCAAATACAAAAACAATAAACGTAATACGAAAACCGAAACAGCCTAACACTGGTGCTAAGTGACACACGACAGAAAAAAGGACATAAGGACAATCACCCACGGAACACTCAAAGAAAATGGCTGCCTAAATATGGTTCCCAATCAGAGACAACGATAAACACCTGCCTCTGATTGCGAACCACTTCAGACAGCCATAGCCTAACCTAGAAAACCCCACTAAGCTACAATCCCAATACCTGTGAAAAAACCCAAGACTGGTGCTAAGTGACACACGACAGAAAAAAGGACATAAGGACAATCACCCACGGAACACTCAAAGAAAATGGCTGCCTAAATATGGTTCCCAATCAGAGACAACGATAAACACCTGCCTCTGATTGCGAACCACTTCAGACAGCCATAGACTAACCTAGAAAACCCCACTAAGCTACAATCCCAATACCTGTGAAAAAACCCCAAGACAAAACACACCACATACAGAAACCCATGTCACACCCTGACCTGACCAAATAGATAAAGAAAACACAAAAATACTCAGACCAGGGCGTGACAGAACCGCCCCCCCCCCCCAAGGTGCGGACTCCCGGCCGCACACCAAAACCCATAGAGGAGGGTCTGGGTGGGCGTCTGTCCACGGAGGCGGCTCCGGCGCGGGACGTGGACCCCACTCTAACAAAGTCTTAGTCCATCTTCCTCGCGTCCTTAGATAGGCGACCTTCGCCGCCGACCTTGGCCTAGTAGTCCTCACCAAGGACCCCACTGGACTGAGGGGCAGCTCGGGACTGAGGGGTAGCTCAGGACTGAGAGGAAGCTCAGGCAGGTAGTTGGCTCTGGCAGATCCTGGATGGCTGGCGGTTCTGGCAGATCCTGGCTGGCTGGCGGTTCTGGTGGATCCTGGCTGACTGGCGGATCTGGAAGAGTCTGGCTGACTGGCGGATCCTGAAGAGTCTTGCTGACTGGCGGATCTGGAAGATCCTGGCTGACTGGCGGATCTGGAAGAGTCTGGCTGACTGGCGTATCCTGGCAGACAGACGGCTCTGGCTGCTCCATGCTGACTGACGGCTCTGGCAGCTCCATGCTGACTGACGGCTCTGGCTACTCCATGCTGACTGACGGCTCTGGCGGCTTCTTGCAGACTGGCAGCGCTGGCGGCTTCTTGTGCAAGGCTGGTGCCATGTAAGCCGGCCCAAGGAGACGCACTGGGGACCAGATGCGTAGAGCCGGCTTCATGGCATTTGGCTCGATGCTCACTCTAGCCCGGCCGATACGAGGAGCTGGAATGTACCGCACCGGGCTATGCACCCGCACCGGGGACACCGTGCGCACCACAGCATAACACGGTGCCTGCCCGCTCTCTAGCCCCCCGGTAAGCACAGGAAGTTGGCGTAGGTCTGCTACCTAGCGTCGCCATACTCCCTGTGAGCCCCCCCAATAAATTTTTGGGGCTGACTCTCGGGCTTCCATCCGCGTCGCCGTGCTGCCTCCTCATACCAGCGCCTCTCCGCTTTCTCCGCCTCCAGTTCTTCCTTGCGGCGGCGATATTCTCCAGGCTGTGCCCAGGGTCCTTCTCCGTCAAGGATCTCCTCCCAAGTCCATTTATCCAAATAGTGCAGCCTCTGCCACTGCTGCTGCTGCTGCTGCCTCTGTTGCTTCTCCTGCTGCTCTTTACCACGCCGCTTGGTCCTGTTGTGGTGGGTGATTCTGTCACGGCTTTCTTTAGGTGAAAGAGAGTCAGACCAAAATGCGACGTGGCTATTTCGATCCATGTTTAATGAAAACAAAGTGAACACGAATCAAATACAAAAACAATAAACGTAATACAAAAACCGAAACAGCCTAACACTTGTGCTAAGTAACACACGACAGAAAAAAAGGACATAAGGACAATCACCCACGAAACACTCAAAGAATATGGCTGCCTAAATATGGTTCCTAATCAGAGACAACGATAAACACCTGCCTCTGATTGAGAACCACTTCAGACAGCCATAGACTAACCTAGAAAACCCCACTAAGCTACAATCCAAAAACCTGTGAAAAAACCCAAGACAAAACACACCACATACAAAAACCCATGTCACACCCTGACCTGACCAAATAGATAAAGAATACACAAAAATACTAAGACCAGGGCGTGACAGTAATCTTGTTGTTAATCCCACCAAAGTGTCCGATTTCAAATAGGCTTTACGGCGAAAGCACACCAAACAATTGTTAGGTCAGTACCTTGTCGCAGAAAAACACAGCCATTTTCCAGCCAAAGAGAGGAGTCGCAAAAATCAGAAATAGAGATAAAATTAATCACTAACCTTAGATATTCTTCATCAGATGACACTCATGGGAATTCATGTTACTCAATACATGTATGTTTTGATCGATAAAGTTCATATTTATAACCAAAAATCTCAGTTTACATTGATATGTTACATTCAGTAATGTTTTGCTTCCAAAACATCTGGTAAATTTGCAGAGAGCCACATTAATTTCCAGAAATGTTCATCATAAATGTTGATGAAAATACAATTGTTATGCATGGAACTTTAGATAAACTTCTCCTAAATTCAACCACTGTGTTAGATTTCAAAAAAGCTATACCGAAAAAGTATACCATGCAATAATCTGAGTACAGAGCTCAGACAACAAAACAACCCATACAGATATCCGCCATGTTGTGGAGTCAACAGAAGTTAGAAAAAGCATTATAAATATTTACTTATCTTTGATTATCTTCATCAGAATGCACTCACAGGAATCCAAGTTCCACAATAAATGTTTGATGTGTTCGATAAAGTCCATCATTTATGCCTAAATACCTCCTTTCTCTTCTTTCATTTACAGTGCCTTGCGAAAGTATTCGGCCCCCTTGAACTTTGCGACCTTTTGCCACATTTCAGGCTTCAAGCATAAAGATATAAAACTGTATTTTTTTGTGAAGAATCAACAACAAGTGGGACACAATCATGAAGTGGAACGGCATTTATTGGATATTTCAAACTTTTTTAACAATTCAAAAATTGAAAAATTGGGCGTGCAAAATTATTCAGCCCCTTTACTTTCAGTGCAGCAAACTCTCTCCAGAAGTTCAGTGAGGATCTCTGAATGATCCAATGTTGACCTAAATGACTAATGATGATAAATACAATCCACCTGTGTGTAATCAAGTCTCCGTATAAATGCACCTGCACTGTGATAGTCTCAGAGGTCCGTTAAAAGCGCAGAGGGGCATCATGAAGAACAAGGAACACACCAGGCAGGTCCGAAATACTGTTGTGAAGAAGTTTAAAGCCGGATTTGGATACAAAAAGATTTCCCAAGCTTTAAACATCCCAAGGAGCACTGTGCAAGGGATAATATTGAAATGGAAGGAGTATCAGACCACTGCAAATCTACCAAGACCTGGCCGTCCCTCTAAACTTTCAGCTCATACAAGGAGAAGACTGATCAGAGATGCAGCCAAGAGGCCCACGAAAATACAGTTTTATATCTTTATGTTTGAAGCCTGAAATGTGGCAAAAGGTCACAAAGTTCAAGGGGGCCGAATACTTTCGCAAGGTACTGTAGCTGGGACCCTTGTGATTGCAACCAGATGAAGATCTGTATTATATATTTACACACAGGCTTAGTTAATGATGTCCTATCATAGTTTTCACTTATAGCAAATAAGGCAGATGCTTGTGCTAAAGCTTGCCCTCATATACATGCGTCACAACCCCCCTCCTACACACAGAAGGCGACAGCATACATCAGGAGATACAAACATGCACACATATTGTACAGGCAGTCATACTGTGTGTGTGTGTGTTGGATGTATCCAGTGCACACAATTGCTCTACGTTCGCTCTGTCACATTATTATGTCTGTAAGTATAGTATATTTCTTTGTGTGAGTGTGTGTGTGTGTGTGTGGTTGTTGAATGTATCCAGTACACACACTCACACAAGGAACTATACACACATTAACACATACACACATACCACTGAGCGTTGGTGAATGGTCCGTAGTGGCAGTTATTGGATCAGGAGGTCAGACTGTTTGGAAAATATGAGAAGGGAAATCATGAGAAGGGAGTGCCCATCTGAATACAAGATTGAACAGCATGTTTACAGCATCACTTCAGTGAGAGAGCACAAGTAGGAACGTTTTTTCGATACCAAATAATAGTATATGATGGCCCTGCATGTAAGAGACAGGAGGGAGAAAGAGAAGAAAAGAGATGGTGATAAATGATAGAAAAGAGAGATGAGAGAGTTGATAAATAGAGTTAAGAGACAGACAGAGGGAGAGGTATAGGTGATAGAGATAGAGAGGTAAAGAGAGAGAACCAGTAGGTAGCTGAACTCCCCATGCTAGAGGTCATCTCCTCATATGACAGCTGAGGTAGGCCTGGCAGATAATGCACCCACATGACAGCCACCAGCAAGACTCCAGCAGCTCTGAGCACTGAGGCCAGCATCAATAAACATGTCACACACCCACGTGTGCGCGCGCACACACACACACATTGTGTGTACGACAGAAACAAATGTCCAAGCACACAGGTAGAGACTTATATGCAAACAGACACACGTGAACATGCGTGAACAGACACACTTACACATGCACCCACAAACACTCACACATTAGCATGTCAGGGAGGATGTTTCATATGAGTGGCAGGACACTGTGCCTATCCCTAGCCCTGGCTGTCAATGCTTCTAATGGACAGCTGTGATAATGCTGCTGAGGACACCAGAGCTCTGATGTCCAGCCATATATTATTACAATCAATCGACACATGATCTACACTCTAAGTGTACAATACAGTACCAGTCAAAAGTATGGACACACCTACTCATTCAGGGGGTTTCTGTATTTGCACTATTTTCTACATTGTATAATAATAGTGAAGACATTAAAACTATGAAAGAGCACACATGGAATCATAAAGTAAGCAGAAAAGTGTTATCCTGTTCCATCTATGGGGGCGCTATTTCATTTTTGGATAAAAAAACGTGCCCGTTTTAAGCGCAATATTTTGTCAGAAAAAGATGAACGACTATGCATATAATTGACAGCTTTGGAAGGAAAACACTCTGACGTTTCCAAAACTGCAAAGATATTGTCTGTGAGTGCCCCAGACCTGATGCTACAGGTGAAACCAAGATGAAACTTCAAACAGGAAATGAGCAGGATTTTTGAGGCTATGTTTTTCATTGTCTCCTTATATGGCTGTGAATGCGCAAGGAATGAGCCTGCCCGATCTATCGTTTCCCCAAGGTGTCTGCAGCATTGTGACGTATTTGTAGGCATATCATTGGAAGATTGACCATAAGAGACTACATTTGCCAGGTGTCTGCCCGGTGTCCTCCGTCGAAATTGGTGCGTCATCTTCAACTGCACGTCTTTTTCCAAGCGATTCACAGGAGAAAGTAGACATTCACGAACAATATATCAATGAAGAGATATGTGAAAAACACCTTGAGGATTGATTCTAAACAGCGTTTGCCGTGTTTCAGTCGATATTATGGAGTTAATTTGGAATACAGTTCACCGTTTTGATGACTGAATTTTCGTTTTTTTTTGGTACCCAAACGTGATGTACAAACGGAGCCATTTTCATTTGCTATGTAACTGAGAGTCTCCTCATTGAAAACATCCGAAGTTCTTCAAATGTAAATGATTTTATTTGAATCATTTTCTGGTTTTTGTGCAAATGTTGCCCGCTAAATGCTACACTAAATGCTACGCTAGCTATCAATACTCTTACACAAATGCTTGTTTTGCTATGGTTCAAAAGCATATTTTGAAAATCTGAGATGACAGTGTTGTTAAGAAAAGGCTAAGCTTGAGATCTAGCACATTCATTTCATTTCATTTGCGATTTTCATAAATAGTTAACGTTACGTTATGCTAATGAGCTTGAGGCTATAACTGGATACAGGTTTTTTTGATAGCCAAACGTGAACAAAACGGAGCGATTTGTCCTACACAAATAATATATTTTTTGAAAAACTGAACATTTGCTATCTAACTGAGAGTCTCGTCATTGAAAACATCTGAAGTTCTTCAAAGGTAAATTATTTTATTTGAATGATTTTCTTGTATTTGTGAAAATGTTGCTGGCTGAATTCTAGGCTTATAGCTATGCTAGCTATCAATACTCTTACACAAATGCTTGTTTAGCTATGGTTGAAAAGCATATTTTGAAAATCTGAGATGACAGTATTGTTAACAAAAGTCTAAGCTTGAGAGCAAATATATTTATTTCATTTCATTTGCGATTGTCATGAATAGTTAACGTTGCGTTATGCTAATGAGCTTGAGGCTATAAATAGGATCCCGGATCCGGGATTGCTCGACGCAAGAAGTTAAACAAATCAAAATATATGTTATATTTGAGATTCTTTAAAGTAGCCACCCTTTGCCTTGATGACAGCTTTGCACACGCTTGGTATTCTCTCTACCAGCTTCACCTGGAATGCTTTTCCAACAGTCTTGAAGGATTTCCCACATATGCTGAGCACTTGTTGGCTGATTTTCCTTCACTCTGTGGTGGTCCAACTCATCCCAAACCATCACAATTGGGTTGAGGTCGGGTGATTGTGGAGGCCAGGTCATCTGATTCAGCACTCTATCACTCTCCTTATCGGTTAAATAGCCCTTACACAGTCTGTAGGTGTGCTTTGAGTCATTGTCCTGTTGAAAAACAAAAGATAGTCTCACAAAGCGCAAACCAGAAGGGATGGTGTATCGCTTCAGAATGCTGTGGTAGCCATGCTGGTTAAGTGTACCTTGAATTCTAAAAACAATCACTGACAGTGTCACCAGCAAAGCAACCCCACCCCATCCCTCCTCCTCCTCCATCCTTCAGGGTGAGAACTACACATCCAGAGATCATCCATTCACCTACTCTGCTTTTCATATACAGTTGAAGTTGGAAGTTTACATACACCTTAGCCAAATACATTTAAACTCAGTTTTTCACAGTTCCCGATATTTAATCCTGTAATAATTCCTTCTTAAGTCAGTTAGCATCACCACTTTATTTTAAGATAGTGAAATGTCAGATTAATAGTAGAGAGAAGGATTTATTTCAGCTTTTATTTCTTTCATCACATTCCCAGTGGGTCAGAAGTTTACATACACTCAATTAGTATTTGGTAGCATTGCCTTTAAATTGTTTAACTTGTGTCAAACATTTCGGGTAGCCTTCCACAAGCTTCCCAAAATAAGTAGGGTGAATTTTGGCACATGCCTCCTGACAGAGCTGGTGTAACTGAGTCAGGTTTGTAGGCCTCCTTGCTCGCATACGCTTTTTCAGTTCTATAGGATTGAGGTCAGGGTTTTGTGATGGCCACTCCAATACCAAGACTTTGTTGTCCCTCAGCCATTTTGCCAAAACTTTGGAATAATGCTTGTGGTCATTGTCCATTTGGAAGACCTATTTGCGACCAAGCTTTAACTGATGTCTTGAGATGTTGCTTCAATATATCCATATCATTTTCCTACCTCATGATGCCATCTATTTTGTGAAGTGCACCAGTCCCTCCTGCAGCAAAGCACAGCCACATAATTATGCTGCCACCCTCGTGCTTCATGGTTGGGATGGTGTTCTTCGACCTGCAAGCACACCCCTATTTCATTACTTGGCTCATCGCGCTCTAGCAATTGGATATCATGAAATTGGGGAGAAAAAAGGGGGTAAAATACAAATGAAAGTCCATGACAGGCTTAAAGTATGAGTTAAAAGCTTTTAGTGTACATTTTTTTCTTAATTTACATCTGATTAGTTTTATATTTTTTTATGAATACTGCATAACTGAATTGGCATGAATAATATGGAATGAATAATGTGGTTCTTTTGACCTAACAGAATGTCCTCTATATCAATGTGGTATTCAGCAGCTTATCCCTGTCCAGTTTGGCACAGTCCAGCACAGCTCGGCCCAGCCTGTAATAGTGGACCACCAGCACAGGCACGAGTCCAGGCATTACTGTAAATGGCCAGTTAACATTTGGTATGGATAAATCAACTGCTGTTTGGAGATCGTTTCCAGAGCATTTGGAGAGAGTTTTGAACGAGGCTGGACTGAGGCTCGGCCAGCTGTCTGTTCTGGTATTGTAGGCATTGTGTCCGTAAATCAGTTAGCATCTTTCTAGGAGAGCAAGAGTGGATGGAGACAGAGGTAAAGATGGATAGAGAAAATGTATAAGATAGTGAGCATTGCCTCCCTTCCTGCTTCAGTGACCTGCCCTGCCTCCTCTATCCTTTACCTCTGAACGCACACACACACGCATGCAGACGCACACACACACACACACACACACACACACACACACACACACACACACACACACACACACACACACACACACACACACACACACATACACTCATACACTCATACACTCATACATGCAGAGCCCAGCGCTCATGCACTTTAATCTGAACTGATTGCATGTCCACTTACATAAATTATAGACTGCCAGGGATGCATACATTATTTACTCAGCAGAATTAAAAAGACATGCCAGGTCAGCTGGCTGCCTGCCGTCACAATATCAGACACAGTGCCAGAGATTTAGCTCAGCGGAAACAGGCCCGCCCCAAACACAGCATCTACATTAACAATACTGTATCATGCACTCCATTATTCTCTGCCTCAGTACACACCAGTCACACCCAGACGTTTGCTGTCTCTTTCTCCCTACTGCCCAAACCTGGCATCATCTGTACATTAACAATTATGTAAAATACTTTCTCACTTTTTCTTTCCCTGTCTCCCTTTCTCCTGCTCTCACTCACTCTGTGTCAACCACTCTCTCTTCCCAGCTCTCATTCTTGCCTCTACATATCCACCTTTCCATGTTTCCACCTCTCTCTCTGTTTCTTTCCCTCTCTCCTCCACTTGCCCCTCCCTCTCTCTTTCTCCCTGTGTCACCATGGCCAGAAGGAGACAGACAGACCAGATCAAATGATGACCTAGAAGTAGTCAAGACTGGTGTTGTGTAGCCATTAGCACCCCATCCAAACTGGTTCCCCTCCTCATGCGTCCTGCAGGAGCCCTCCAGTATAGTCCCAGCAGAACTCTCTCTATTTTTTATTAGACGGGATGGGAATTGATGGCAGGCCAGAAACAGTGGGGATATACTGCAACAATATTTTGACAAGCCAGAGTAGAATGAGCAGTGAGAGAGGAAAGGAGGGAGAAGAGAGGAGAGGAGAGAGATAAACCGAGGGATGATAGGAAGAGAGAGAGAAGAGAGGTGTGGGAGAAGAAGAAGAAGATAAGGGAGCAAACAAGGGGTGGTTAACTAAAAATAGGAAATGGAGATATTGGGTGAGAGAAAATTTGGGAGCAAATGAGAAATATCATTTATGTGACTTTTTTGTCACTTTGGCACGGGCACATTCAAGATACACAGCAATCTACTTTATTTCTCTATGTGTCATCAATTAAGAACTAATCACTATGCGAAGAGTCACAGCAAGCGACTCCATAGCTAAACATCCCTGAATCGGCGGAACTTTTAGACACCGAAGACGGCCAAAATAGTGCCAAGAAGAGTGAAAGAACCTGAGTAAAAAAAGAAAGTCTGCCCTTCAGCGAGCCTCAATCTCAGCTCACCCGGTCGACTTAACTCCTAAATATAGAGCGTGCACGCTATTCATGTAGTGTTATTTCAACACTAATGCCCACAATCTGGGATTTGGAGGAGAGAGAGCCATATAGCCGCCCGCCGCTGTCTCCTGAATATGTATATACTGTGTGAGAGAAAGAGCGTCAAGCGAGACACAGAGGATTTGATGTTCAATAAAAGAGAAAGCCTTTGACATGGAATATGAGCAGGGCCAGGCCTCAATATAGAAGAATCAGGAGGGGAATTAGAAAGACGGAAGATTCTCTCAGATGTACCACTGTGGAGAGAGTTATGAGAGGGGGGAAATACATTTGTGTGTGTGTGTGTGTGTGTGTGTGTGTGTGTGTGTGTGTGAGTGAGGAAATGTGTGTCTGTGCGCACGCGCGTGCATGTCCGTGTAAGAGAAATATTAGAGGCTTTACAGGAGAGCCTATGGATATTCTAGACCTGTGATATACAGTATCATAAGACTATAAGCCATCTCCTTGTTTCTCTATAGGACCACACTACTTTCTGACTTTGTAAAGCATAGTTTTAATGCATCTGAATTCAGACCTCCACCCCTCCTATGGCTTCAGTCAGTGCAGTCAACTCCCCTATGGAGTCTACATTATACATAACAACCATTGAGGTCTCCGGCAGTCTTAATCAGGCCCTTAACATTAATTAAGGCTGCAGTTCAATCTCATTACCAACGCCATTACCAGTGAAGCTAACGTAAGTATGTATTTGTCTAATTGCTTTGCATTAAGAATGTATTTACTTTAAGGACCACTAAGTGATAGAAGGGGGTCCTTAAAGATCCAAGATGGCCCCAGTGGGGCCCCAGTCTGACAGAAAGAGAAAAACACTGAGTTGAGTTATAACAGAGTCGCAAATAGCCCTTCTGAAAACAAAACACATGCATTCCACGTACCAAGTTAATATGAAAACATGTGACAACATGTAAAAGCAACATGTGATACCATTAGACTACACGTGACAACATTATAATGTATACAAATGTAATAATGCAATTCCACATATGCAAAAGTTTTTCCAAATGTGGAAAAGCAAATTCGATGTTTACATGTAAACATTTTTCATATGTGAAACTGCAAATTTCACATGTGAATCTGCAATTCATTAAAACATGTCATTCTCCTCACCTGAAAAAGGTGATGTTAACAACTGAACTCTAAAGTTAATACATGTGAACATATGTGACCCATTCGAGGAACCTAGGTGTATGTTGCACTTCACTACTTCACAGGAGAGTCATTTGAACATTATCAAAATGTGTTTTTTGGCAGAAATGTTTTCTGGAACGTGTGGACTTTCTTGTGCCTTCTTAACAAATGTGTATGCCATCTGTAAATATAAATACAATTGTTAAATTACGAGCCTAGTTGGTTTAGCCACAAAACAATACAGGAACCTTCCCACGAGTCATGATTGGTTGAGGTAATGAAGGGCTGGACATGTCAAGAGATGAGTTCTGATTGGTCTGACATGTAGCATGCTTCTGTCTATAACATGAGCTGTTCAGCATATGTATAAAATCCTTTCTACAAATGCGTTTTTGAAAGATATCATGAAGAACTGCAAAAGTGTTGCCACTGCTCTCAATATTACTGGCCTGAATTTAATAGGAGCTATCGACAAAGTACAGAGGGAAAAAGTTGTGATGGACTACTTTCTGGAGGACGATTGTGCCATGCTGACTCTCTCTGTCTGAAAATTTATCAGATGATGAGGATATCCCTGATTAAGGTAAAAACATTTAAATTGAAACAGACATTGTAGAGTCTTCTGATGTCAGTGATGGGAAATAAACAGCTTTCAACAGTGTTGTTGTCACAGAAGAAGTTGACCAAGTTTTGAAATCAGTGGAATGCCCGGTGGAAGCAGTGTTTGATTGCAAATGCGTTGGGAGTCAAAACGAGAACACAGATATCTGTTGCATAAAACACCTGTCTCCGGACTACATCTTCAAACTAAGATTAACCATAGCATCCATGACTTAAAGGGAGAATCGTTCATCCACATATACAAGTAAGAGTCTGGCTACATTTTTCAGATATTATATGTTTTATTATACGTTTTGTCAGAAAGACATTTTCATTGCAAGTTTAAGCATAGTGATAGTTAGTTAGCAAACATTAGCTGGCTGGCTCGCTAGCTAACTTTACGTGTATGGTCTGTGTTGTAATATTATTCATATAAAAATCCATTAGCATTGCTAATTATAGCGTAATGTTAGCTAGCTAGCTAACATTGAACCTAGTTATTTAGCTTTATGAGTTGGGATTATGGGTCATTGTTTAGCTAGCTAGCTGCATGTCTAAACAAAACACTCCACTATGTAAGTAACCATTTCACTGTACCGCTTACACCTTCTGTATTCTGTACATGTGACAAATAAACTCAGATTTTATTTGATATAGTGTGTGTTTACCAAAGACGGTAATATGAAAAACATCATGACCTTCACCAAAGTCAGATTAGGATATAGGCAAATGACTAGATAAAGCGTATTTTTACTACTACTTTTTGCTACTACTTTCACCACTTTTAGTCATAAGCTTTGGTTGTTTACTGTACTACCTTACTCCCTCTGTTTAGCACATGGCTTCACATGTGAATCCTTAAAGAGATGGGTGGGGCTTAAGAGGGTGTAAATGATGCTGAATGGGTGTAGTCTAGGAAGATCTGCTCAGTAGCCTTGACGGCAGCTAATGGGGCTCCTTAATACATACAAATACAAATGCAAATACTTAGGTTAATATTGAAAAGGAAGCACTATCTGAACTCACAAACTCTGGATTTGAGGGATGCTGAACCTTCTGCTGTGCCACGAAGTTACAGATTAATTACCTATTTTACATCTCTGCACTTAGCAAAAGAGTGCCATCTGCACTGCTATTTCAGTTCTAAATTAATCTGACTATTCTCTTATCATTAAATTAATTAACTTATTTGAGAAATGTGAGGATTTTCTGTATGGCTGTCTAATGTTGGAGGGGCATATTATTCAAGCCAGGTCAACCGTGATACAAGTCAGGATTCGAGTCCATCCATGTTTGAGGACATTGGGAGATGATATGGAAACCGGTCACTAGGAGGCAACAGTGAGCACTGTCTTCTTAAAATGGGTTTCAATCTAGACAGGGGATAATGGAAGGGTGTAAGCATAAACATCTGCCTCTGGTGCCGAAGGTTGCATGTTGAAATCCAGTGATAGAGAGTTGTTTTTGAGATTTTGTTTTAAGCCTATCCCAAACATAACCTTTACCTTAACCATTCTTTACCTTAACATATCCAGTTGGATACAGGGGGCGCTATTTGAATTTTTGGATGAAAAACGTTCCCGTTTTAAACAAGATATTTTGTCACGAAAAGATGCTCGACTATGCATATAATTGACAGCTTTGGAAGGAAAACACTCTGATGTTTCCAAAACTGCAAAGATATTGTCTGTGAGTGCCACAGAACTGATGTTACAGGCGAAACCCAGATAAAAATCCAATCAGGAAGTGCCGCATTTTTTAAAACCGCCTCATGCCAATGACTCCTTATATAACTGTGAATGAGCTACGAATGAGCTTATGTTTTCCACGCATTCCCCAAGGTGTCTACAGCATTGTGACGTCTTTTTAGGCATTTCCATTGGAGAGTAGCTGTAAGGGACCATATTTGGCTAGTGGTCACATGGTGTCTCCCGGAGAGATAGCCAATTTTCCAATGACTTCTTATGAGAAAACAATTGCCTCGACGGATATATTATCGAATATATATGTTAAAAATACCTTGAGGATGGATCCTAAACAATGTTTGCCGTGTTTCTGTCGATATTATGGAGCAAATTTTGAAAAAAGTTTGCCGTTATAGTTGAAGTATTTTTCGGTCGATTTCTCAGCCAAAACTGATGAACAAACGGGAGCTTTTTAGCCTACAAAAATATTATTTTTGGAAAAAAGGAACATTTGCTATCTAACTGGGAGTCTCCTGAGTGAACGCATCTGAAGTTCTTCAAAGGTAAATGATTTAATTTGATTGCTTTTCTTATTTTCGTGAAAATGTTGCCTGATCCCAGCAGAGCCTAGCATAGCATTATGCCATGCTAAACTTACACAAATGCTTGTCTAGCGTTGGCTATAATGCATATATTGAAAATCTGAGATGACAGTGTTGTTAACAAAAGGCTAAGCTTGTGTTTGAATATATTTATTTAATTTAATTTGCGATTTTCATGAATAGGAAGAGTTGCGTTATGCTAATGCATTTGAGGCTATGATTAAGCTCCCGGATACGGGTTTGCTAGTCGCAAGAAGTTAATGCCTACCCTCAACATGTTGGAGTATTGCCTAAATTTAACCTTAACTTCTCTAGGGTAGGGGGCAGCATTTGGAATTTTGGATGAAAAGCATATCCAAATTAAACGGCCTGCTACTCGGGCCCAGAAGATATGATATGCATATAACTGATAGATATGGATCGAAAACACTCTAAGGTTTCCAAAACTGTTAAAATAGTGTCTGTGTGTATAACATAACTGATTTGGCAGGCGAAAACCTGAGAAAAATCCATTCAGGAAGTACTTTTGTTTTTGTTTTTGTAGGTTTCTATTTACTGCCATTACAGTATCCATTGACTTAGGACTCAATTTGGAGTTCCTATGCCTTCCACTAGATGTCAACAGTCGTTAGAAATTGTTTCAGGCTTGTATTCTTATAAATGAGGGAGTAAGACCAGTCTGAATGAGTGGACCCTGACGTGTCACAGAGCTTTTTCATGAGCAATCCCGAGAGAGTGTATTTCTTGTTTACCTTTTATAATGACAACGTTATTGTCCGGTTGAAATATTATAGATCATTTAGGCTAAATACAACCTGAGGATTGAATATGAACATCGTCTGACATGTTTCTATGAACTTTACGGATACAATTTGGATATTTTGTCTGCCTGTTTTGACTGCGTTTGAGCCTGTGGATTACTGAAGAAACTGAGGTTTTTGGATATGAAGAGACTTTATCGAAAAAAAGGAACATTTATTGAGTAAATGAATGTCTTCTGAGTGCAACCATATGAAGATCATCAAAGGTAAGGGATTCATTTTATCTTTATTTCTGAGTTTTGTAATGCTTCTGCTTGGCTGGTTACTGTTTGTAATAATTTGTCAACTGGGCTATGTTCTCAAATAATCGAAGTTATGTTTTCGCCGTAAAGCATTTTTAAAATCTGACACCGTGGTTGGATTCACAAGAAGTTAATCGTTAAACCTATGCAAAATATGTTTTGTTTTCTGAATATTTATAATTAGTATTTCTGTATTTGAATTTGGCGTTCTGCAATCTCACTGGATGTTGGCCAGATGGGACGCCACATACCCTCGAGAGGTTAAACACTTCGATATTTGACGTTTGAAACAACTTCAAAGTTTGACATTTGAGAACGTCACACCAGCCTTCTCTTTGGCTGTCCCTCCTGTCCAGCTCAGGCGTTCAGTGTCGCCGGCCTTCTAGCTGCTGCTGAACCTACTGCTGGCAAACGCCCTTCACTCATCAACCCCGGACTTGTCTCGTCATCATTACACTCACCTGGTTCCAATCCCCAATCTTTCACTGCATATATACCTCCTCTGCCATTTGTCTTTGTCTGTCATGGCGTTTTCCTGAATCTCGTCTACTATTTCCTGATTACTTCATATTTTGCACTTTGGTTTTGCCCTGTGCCTTTTTGTTAATGAAGATATATTTTGCGCACAACAGTGTTTGGTTTTCATCCCACTTTAATCCATGGTGCTTAAATCAACTCTGTAGTTCTAAACCTGCGACTGCCTCCTGCCTACTCCTCTCTACTCCAGTGACAGAGAAACATGGATGAACGTCTAATTCTGACATAAGACTGTGAGAGCTTGTTGATTATGTTTCTCATGAGTCACTATAATTAATAAAATAGTTTATCTTGAGTGTCTTTTTTACAAAGCTGAGATTTACTTTGAAGTCCAAAGTGTATGAATACAGGTGAAATTAGCTATTGGTGGCATACCAGGAAGATCTGAATGCCAAGAGGTTGTGAGTTCAAGTCCCCGGTGAGGACACGTTGATTGACAATATAATGATGTGTCAAATATGTAAGTTGAAAACACTGCAACTGCATGACATTCTGGGGATATCCTAAAGACAGCATTTGTCTTTACAGGTCATCACTTGTGAAACATCACACAGTGTTTCCTTAATAGAGGGACAGCACCACTCCCTTCCATGCCCCCCACACACACACACACACTGGTGGTCTGCTGTTGTGATGGGATACTGTGCTTGTACTTTGGTCTGGGGCAGGTTCCATAAGAAGTATGTTTTCCATTGCAATTAAGGTTCTGGTCTGATCCCTCTTGACATAATTGTTATTTCAAATGCAGATTAATAAATCATGGCCATCTAGTTAAGAATTAAAATAGGTCTCTACCACTGCTGCCTGGTCTGCCCTAGACCACTGTTCCTCTGCACAAAAAGCATACACACTCGTGCATGCATGCACACAAGCAGACACACACACACACACACACACACACACACGGCTGTTTACCCAAACCGTAACTTTGATTACTGCCTGCAGTTAGGGTACACACCGAAATAAACAAGGGTTGAGAAGCAAGAAAGAGGAATCTACATAATAAATGCAGTATACAAACCCTGGCCACTAGATTTTTTTGAGCACTTATACGATATGCAAATAGTTACCTCCCCCTTCCTCCCTCCATCCCTCCTGCCCTCTCTCCCTTTATCCATCTCTCGCTCATGCAAAGACTTGAGGGTTGTGGCCCAATACAAAATTGATGCTGAATAATGCGAACTGGCCACGTCCTCCTGCGCTCCCTTTGCTGTCTCCTCCAGGGCCTCTGGTCGGCACAGAGCACTTTAGCTATCACTGCGGATTAGTGTGAGACCTGTAATGCACCTTTAAGTACGCAGGGCCTTTTAAGCCAGAGCGGGGTCACGTCTACACACAGAGATAGACACAGACACACACACACAGAGAGCCCTCTCAGAAGGCTAAATATAATGCCAAACCTTTTGAACATCTCCCTCTGTCCCTCACTTGCCTGGACACCGGCTTCCAGAGCACGCAATGATTCAGGGTTGGAAGGATGAAGAGGTAGAGAGAATGGAGTGAAGGAGGGAGTGTGGAGAGGTGGAGAAGGGTATGCACTTTTTCTGCACTCTCATTCAAATGGAACAGGATTGGGGAGTAAAAAAAAGAGACAACAAAAAATAAAGTGGAGAGAGGGAAGTGACCCTGGAAAGTTAAGAGAAGGCGTTGATCTCTTTGGTTACCATGATGTCTTGAGGAGGTATTCAGTACATCACATTGTCAGTGGCCCTGTATATAATCTAAACACATCCTTTTAGCCAACACATTTAATGGGATTTTAATTGGGATTGCTGATAGCTTGGATAGATGCTCACCAGAATAAACTTGGATATGGGAGTGGAGAAAGGGTAAGCTATTTAGTTGAAAAGGACTGAGCTGATGGAGAAAGGCAGAGTGGTTAAGGTTGTGTAGTGA
The DNA here is from genome assembly GCF_036934945.1 of Oncorhynchus masou masou. NCBI lineage: Eukaryota > Metazoa > Chordata > Actinopteri > Salmoniformes > Salmonidae > Oncorhynchus > Oncorhynchus masou. Next base: position 54,633,180 of record NC_088235.1, read on the forward strand.
AGTGGCTGGCTACCAAAGTATATATAGCTGTGACTACAGCTGGGAGATATGGCTAAAATATAATATCACAATAATGTTCTAATGTTTGACGATATGGTGTTGTTTGACCATATTTTATGTTTCTGAATAATAAAAGTTCCAAACATGTTTTATGAGTAGTACATGACCCTATGATAGCAACAAATGAAATCTAAGTGTCACGGCATTCAGAGGGAAAAGGTGAAGACCAAGGTGCAGCGTTGTACGTGTTCATATTATTTATTCTAACTGAACACTGAAAACAAAATAACCAAAAGAATAGCCGAAACAGTTCTGACAGGTGCAACAAACACTAAATAGAAAATAACTACCCACAAAACCCATGTGGTCAAGAGCTACGTAAGTATGGTTCTCAAGCAGAGACAACGATAGACAGCTGTCCCTGGTTGAGAACCATACCCGGCCAAAAATGGCCAGGGCGTGACAGTTACTACCCCCCCCCCCCACCCCCCCCACGTGGCAACTCTGGAGATGGGACCCTCGGAGTGGGCTGAAGACCCTCGTAGACGGCGCCACTGGACTGGGGGGCTCCTCTGGACTGAGGGGTGCCTCTGGACTGGGGGGCTGCGATTCTGGCATCACCCCATAGCATGGGGCCTGACCTGTCATCTGCTTTCCCCGGTAAGCACGGGGAGTGGGCTCAGGTCTCCAATCTGACTCCGCCACACTCCCCATGTGTCACCCCAAAATGTTTTGGGGCTGCCTCTCGGGCTTCCTTGCCAGCCGTGTTCCCTTGTACCGCTGGTTCCCTTCTCCTGCTGCCTCCGCTCTCCTGGCTGCCTCCACCTGTTCCCATGGGAGGCGATCCCTTCCAGCCAGGATCTCCTCCCATGTGTAGGATCCCTTCCCTTCCCAAAATAGAGAATAAAAGCCTCTCTATGGCCAGGGCGTGACAATAAGTGGTTTTAATGAGCTTTCTCTGGTTGTTTTAAAATGAACAAAACTAGGACAAAACTGACAGTGGAAAAATCCAACTTTTCATTTATTTAGCACTTTATCCAAATATCGTTATATAGAGTATTTTAAAAATCCATACCGGCATGTGGATCCATACCGTTATACCTTAATAACCTCTTGAAACTCTGGGGGCGCTATTTCATTTTTGGATGAAAAACGTGCCCGTTTTAAACAAGATATTTTGTCACAAAAAGATGCTCGACTATGCATATAATTGATAGCTTTGGAAAGAAAACACTCTGAAGTTTCCAGAACTGCAAGGATATTGACTGTGAGTGCCCCAGAACAGGAGCTACAGGCAAAACCAAGATGAAACTGCAACCAGGAAATCAGCAGGATTTTTGAGGCTCTGTTTTCCATTGTCTCCTTATATGGCTGTGAATGCGACAGGAATGAGCCTGCCCTATCTATCGCTTCCGCAAGGTGTTTGCAGCATTGTGACGTATTTGTAGGCATATCATTGGAAGATTGACCATAAGAGACTACATTTTCCAGGTGTCCGCCCGGTGTCCTCCGTCGAAATTGGTGCGTCATTTTCAGCTGCTGGTATTTTTCAATGGGATTCTGAGACGAAAGCCCGCTTCCACGAACGGCATATCAATGAAGAGATATGTGAAAAAACACCTTGAGGATTGATTCTAAACAACGTTTGCCATGTTTCGGTCGATATTATGGAGTTAATTTGGAAAAAGTTTGACGTTTTGGTGACTGAATTTTCGGTTAATTTCGGTAGCCAAATGTGATGTACAAAACGGAGCGATTTCTCCTACACAAAGATTATTTCAGGAAAAACTGAACATTTGCTATGTAACTGAAAGTCTCCTCATTGAAAACATCCGAAGTTCTTCAAAGGTAAATGATTTTATTTATTTGGTTATCTGGTTTTTGTGAAAATGTTGCGTGCTAAATGCTACGCAAAATGCTAAGCTAGCTTGCAATACTCTTACACAAATGCTTGATTTGCTATGGTTCAAAAGCATATTTTGAAAATCTGAGATGACAGTGTTGTTAAGAAAAGGCTAAGCTTGAGAGCAGGCATATTATTTTCATTTCATTTGCGATTTTCAGAAATCGTTAACGTTGCGTTATGCTAATGAGCCTGAGGCTGTATTCACGATCCCGGATACGGGATGGGTAGTATCATTTAAAATACAATTGATCTCCCAGCCCTAGCTTTGACCTATCTGAAGTAATAAGCTGCAACCCAAGAGGAACTATGACCCACCAGAGGGTCCCAACCCTCCTACAGTGGTTTGTGAAAGTTCACGCCCCATGGCATTTTTCATATTTTCTTGCCTTACAACCTGGAATTCCTTGATGGCCAAAAAGCTCAATTTTAGTTTCATCAGACCAGAGTACCTCCTTCCATATATTTGGGGAGTATCCCACATGCCGTTTGGCGAACACCAAACATGTTTTTTTCTTTTTTCTTTAAGCAATGGCTTTTTCTGGCCATCTCTTCCGTAAAGTCCAGCTCTGTGGAGTGTACAGCTTAAAGTGGTCCATTGGGCAGATACTCAATCTCCGCTGTGGAGCTTTGCAGCTCCTTCAGGGTTATCTTTGGTCTCTAACTTTCCTCTCTGATTAATGCCCTGCTTGCCTGGTCCGTGAGTTTTGGTGGGAGTCCATCTCTTGGCAGGTTTGTTGTGGTGCCATATTCTTTGCTTTTTTTTATAATCAATTTAAAGGTGCTCTGTGGGATGTTCAAAGTTTAGGATTTATTTTTATAACCCAACCCTGTTCTGTACTTCTCCACAACTTTGTCCCTGACCTGTTTTGAAATGTTCTTGGTCTTCATGGTGCCGCTTGCTTTAGTGGTGCCCCTTGCTTAGTGGTGTTGCAGACGCTGGGGCCTTTCAGAACAGGTGGATATATACTTGGATCATGTGACAGATCATGTGACACTTAGATTGCACACAGGTGGACTTAATTTAACTAATTATGTGACTTCTGAAGGTATTTGGTTGCACCAGATCTTATTTCGGGGCTTCATAGGAAAGGGGATGAATACATATATATTTTCCATTTAAATTTTTAATTTGAATTTGATTTTTTTTGTCATTTCACTTCACCAATTTAAACTATTTTGTGTATGTCCGTGACATGAAATCTAAATAAAAATCTATTTAAATTACAGGTTGTAATGCAACGAAATTAGAAAAACACCAAGGGGAATGAATACTTTTGCAAGGCACTGTAACAGGAATCAGCCTCAAAGTGAAAGAATGGAAATATGGCTGAGGTGAGAGGTTGGGAGCCAAGTGGAGAATGGGTGTGTTCAGTTTAAAGAACCCTTGAGACCTCCCCTCCATGAGACTTTCCCAGACAGAGTCTGAATTCATCCCTTAATTCACTCTGCCACCTACACACCACAGGACTCCTTACCTCCGAATGGACAGATGAAGAGGGGAGAGGAGGAGAACAGGGCCTCTCACTCGTTCAAGAGAAGACAGGGAGGAAGTGGGTGACCTTATAAGAGGGGGCAGATTGGATCAGCTGATGAAATGACAGGTCAGAGAAGTGAAGAGAAAGCAAGTAAAAGACGAAAGAGAGAGCAAAGAGAGAGGAAAAAGAGGGGCGGGATTCAGGGTAAAAGATTGGAGGGTTAAAATATAGAGAGAGAAATGTTTGTGAGTAGGAATACGTGGTCAGGCCTCTCCTGTGTCAAGAAGTGGAAAAGACATTTACATTTTTGTCATTTAGCAGAAGCTCTTATCCAGAGCAATTTACAGTTCATGTATTCATCTTAAGATAGGTATTTATTTCAGAAAAAAAACAACATTTTTTTTTTTTTGGGGGGGGGGGGTCGAGGTGAAGAGGAGGATTAATTAAGCTACTGGTTTCAGATGTTTTTGGAAGATTGGCAGGAACTCTGCTGTCCTAGTTTCAGGGGGAAGCTGGTTCCACTATTGGGGTGCCCGGACAGAGAAGAGCTTGGACTGGGCTGAGCGGGCGCTGCTCTCTCATAGGGGTGGGAGGGCCAAGAGACCTGGGATGGCGGAGTGCTCGGGTTGGGATGTAGGGTTTGAGCATAGCCTGAAGGTAGGCAGTTCATCTTGCAGTTCAGTAGGTAAGCACCATGGCCTTGTAGTGGATGCGAGTTCGACTGGAAGCCAGTGGAGTGTTAGGAAGAGTGGGGTCACATGAGAGAACTTGGGAAGGTTGAAAACCAGGCGGGCTGCTGCGTTCTGGATAAATTGCAGGGGTTTGTTGGCACAAACAGGGAGCCCAGCCAACAGCGAGTTGCAGTAGTCCAGATGGGAGAGGAGAAGGCCTGGATTAGGACCTGCGCCACTTCCTGTGTGAGAAAGAAGAGGTCCGAAGAGAGGTCAGATAGGGGTCGCTTTATTGTAGATAGAGCACTGGGCTTTGCTTTATTGCAGACACAGAACATGCCATTTTAGTCACATTTTGCAACCCTTTTACTTGGCTGTGCGAGTATTTATTATTTATTTAACCCTCCTGCTGTGTTCGTTTCATGTGAATGAATTCTGTGTTCATGGTCCAAAATGACCGCCCAATTATAGTTGATTAAAAATCAATAATAATACATATATTATCAATTAATGATGTGTTAGATCTTTTTATCAACTTAAGTTCTTGTGAAAGTTACAAGTTTTGAACTTCTATTTGCTATTTATGGCCTGTGGGCCTCATTGACCTCAGCTCATAGAACTTGTTTATGAGTAAAAAAAGCATAATGTATGGATTATTTTGACTATAACAAATACTCAGATTCAACATATTAAATGAAACATTTTCAATCCAAGATGGCGTAGCAGTCGGATGTGTGTTTGTCTTGTCCTATGTAAGTAGTCGGTTTCATCATTTTTTTGGTCTATATTTTAATCTCACTTTCCACCTACGATCTAAATATACTTTCCTGCAACCCGCCTCACCCAATGTGGTACGGATCTGCTATTTTTATGATGCCCTCAGTCTCACACAAATGATCAAGGAGCTTACATGGTACAACCCTAAATCCGTAAACACGGGCACCCTCATAGATGTCATCCTGACCAACTTGCCTTCTAAATACACCGTTGCTGTCTTCAACCAGGATCTCAGCGATCACTGCCTCATTGCCTGCATCTGTAATGGGCACGCGGTCAAACGACCACCCCTCATCACTGACAAACACTCCCTAAAACACTTCAGCGAGTAGTTCATTCCAGAATTGACTGCTCTTGAACAGCTCTAAAACATCCTGTGGCATACAGCATTAGCATCGAATATCCCCCGCGATATGCAACTTAGCATGGATGTCAAGAACTAACATACACAGTCAGTTAGGGAAGCTAAGGCTAGCAAACTGTAGCACTAATCCCAAAAAGTTTGGGGACACCGTAAAGTCCATGAAGAATAAGAGCACCTCCTCCCAGCTGCCCACTGCACTGAGGCTGGGAAACACTGCCACCACCAATAAATCTACTGTAATCAACAATTTCAAAGAGCACTTTGCAACGGCTGAATCCCTAAAAATCTGTAGGCTAGACAACCTGGACCCTCTCTTTCTAGAATTATCAGCTGAAATTGTTGCAACCCCTATTACTAGCCTATTCAACCTCTCTTTTGTATAGTCTGAGAACACTAAAGATTGTACAGCTGCCACAGTCATCCCCCTCTTCAAAGGGGGAGACACTCCAGACCCAAACTGTTACAGTCCTATATCCATCCTGCCCTGCCTTTCTAAAGTCTTCGAAAGCCAAGTTAACAAACAGATCACCGACCATTTTGAATCGCAACATACCTTCTCCACTATGCAATCTGGTTTCCGAGCTGGTCATGGGTGCACCTCAGCCATGCTGAGGTCCTAAATGGTATCATAAACACCATAGATAAAAGACAGTACTGTGCAGCCGTTTTCATCGACCTGGCCAATGCTTTCGACTCTGTCAATCACCGCATTCTTATCGGCAGACACAATAGCCTTGGTTTCTCAAATGACTGCCTCGTCTGGTTCACCAACTACTTCTCAGACAGAGTTCACTGTGTCAAATCGGAGGGTCTATTGTCCGTACCTCTGGCAGTATCTATGGGGGTGCCACATGGTTCAATTCTCAGGCCGACTCTTTTCTCTGTATATATCAATGATGTCACTCTTGCTGCTGGTGATTCTCTGATATACCTCTACGCAGACGACACCGTTCTGTATACATCTGGCCCTTTTTTGGACACTGTGTTAACCTGTTGCGTCGCACAATCCCGGATCCGGGATTCTATTTATAGCCTCAAGCTCATTAGCATAACGCAACGTTAACTATTCATGAAAATCGCAAATGAAATGAAATAAATATATTTGCTCTCAAGCTTAGACTTTTGTTAACAACACTGTAATCTCAGATTTTCAAAATATGCTTTTCAACCATAGCTAAACAAGCATTTGTGTAAGAGTATTGATTGCTAACATAGCTATACGCCTAGAATTCAGCCAGCAACATTTTCACAAAAACAAGAAAATCATTCAAATAAAATCATTTACCTTTGAAGAACTTCAGATGTTTTCAATGAGGAGACTCTCAGATAGCAAATGTTCAGTTTTTCAAAAAAATATTATTTGTGTAGGACAAATCGCTCCGTTTTGTTCACGTTTGGCTATGAAAAAAACCTGTATACAGTTATAGCCTCAAGCTCATTAGCATAATGTAACGTTAACGATTTCTGAAAATCGCAAATAAAATGAAAATAATGCGCCTGCTCTCAAGCTTAGCCTTTTCTTAACAACACTGTAATCTCAGATTTTCAAAATATGCTTTTGAACCATAGCAATTCACTAATTTGTGTAAGAGTATGCTAAGCTAGCTTAGCATTTTGAGTAGCATTTAGCACGCAACATTTTCACAAAAACCAGATAACCAAATAAATAAAATCATTTACCTTTGAAGAGCTTCGGATGTTTTCAATGAGGAGACTCTCAGTTACATAGCAAATGTTCAGTTTTTCCTGAAAGAATCTTTGTGTAGGAGAAATCGCTCCGTTTTGTACATCACATTTGGCTACCGAAACGAACCGAAAATTCAGTCACCAACAACGTCAAACTTTTTCCGAATTAACTACATAATATCGACCGAAACATGGCAAACGTTGTTTGGAATCAATCCTCAAGGTGTTTTTTCACATATCTCTTCATTGATATATCGTTCGTGGAAGCCTGCTTTCTTCTCTGAATTCCATGGAAAAATACTTGCAGCTGAGGTTTGCGCACCAATTTCGGCGCAGGACACCGGGCGGACACCTGGTAAATGTGGTCTCTTATGGTCAATCTTTCAATGATATGCCTACAAATACGTCACAATGCTGCAGACACCTTGGGGAAACGACAGAAAGGGCAGGCTCATTCCTCTCGCATTCACAGCCATATAAGGAGACAATGGAAAACGGAGCCTCAAAAATCCTACTGATTTCCTGGATGCCGTTTCATCTTGGTTTTGCCTGTAGCTCACGTTCTAGGGCACGCACAGAGAATATATTTGCAGTTCTGGAAACGTGAGTGTTTTCTTTCCAAAGCTATCAATTATATGCATAGTCGAGCATCTTTTTGTGACAAAATATTGCGCTTAAAACGGGCACGTCTTTTTATCCAAAAATGATATAGCGCCCCTAGAGTTTCAAGAGGTTAACAAACCTCCAAATGAGCTTCAAGGCCACACAACACTCCTTCCGTGGCCTCTAATTGCTCTTAAACGCTAGTAAAACGTAATGCATGCTCTTCAACCGATTGCTGCCCACACCTGCCCGCCTGGCATCACTACTCTGGACAGTTCAACTTAGAATATGTGGACAACTACAAATACCTAGGTGTCTGTATAGACTGTAAACTCTCCCTCCAGACTTACATTAAGCATCTCCAATCGAAAATTAAATCTACAATTGGCTTCCTATTTCGTAAAAAAGCCTCCTTCACTCATGCTGCCAAACATACCCTCGTAAAACGGACTATCCCACAGATCCTTTACTTCGGCAATGTTATTTACAAAATAGCCTCCAACACTCAACTCATAAAATTTGATGTAGTCTATCATAGTGCCATCCGTTTTGTCACCAACGCCCCATATACTACCCACCACTGCGTCCTGTATGCTCTCGTTGGCTGGCCCTGGTTACATATTCGTCATCTATAAATCTTAACTAGGTAAAGCCCCGCCTTATCTCAGCTCACTGGTCACCATAGCAACACCCACCCGTAGCACGCGCTCCAGCAGGTATATTTCACTGGTCATCCCCAAAGCCAATACCTTCTTTGGCCGCCTATCCTTCTTGTTCTCTGCTGCCAATGACTGCAACAAATTGCAAAAATCACTGAAGCTGGAGACATATCTTCCTCACAAACTTTAAGCATCAGTTGTCACAGCAGCAGACTGATCACTGTACCTGTACACAGCCCATCTCTAAATAGCCCACCCAACTATCTCATCCCCATATTGTTATTTTATTTTTTGCTCTTTTATATCTACTTTCACATCATCATCTGCACGTCTATCACCCCAGTGTTAATGCAAAATTGTAATTATTTTTCCACTCTGGCCTATTTACTGGCTTACCTCCTTAACCTTACTAAATTTGCACACACTGTACATAGATTTTGCTACTGTGTTTTTGACTGTACATTTGTTTATTCCATGTCTTAAAAAATAAGAATAAAACTGTCCTATTCATCACAGACTACTTTCTCCTCTAATGCATCTTCATCTTCATGATCAATGATATGATCAAGATCCTCACATACAGTATATCATTTGGTCATTGTGCTGCCACATAATGAATTGTGAGCAAGGCCTCAAAAAAGCTTTATATACCAGAGCTACGAGACAAGTTCGATATATTTTTGAAACAATGTTGTTTGTGAAGAAGAAGGGGAGTGAGGTGTGTGCGCGTGCATGTGCGTGCTCAAACACACATGCATGTGAGGGTCTGGGAGAGGAAGTGTGTCCATCTGATGAATGGGCATGTGCCTGAACTCAATTTCATGCACAAATTATAGTCTCATCCAAATTATAGTCTCATCCATTCATTTCTTATGACCGGTACACAGGTGTACAAAAGTTAAATAAAACACCCAAAATGTAATGAAAATCATCAAAATGTATTTTGTGCGTTCAGATACCCTGTGTGGACAAATTAATGGAACCTTATGACAATCAGATGAAATAAACTACATTTTTCAGAAAGAAAAGGTATAAATTGGTCCAATTCGACCGGAACACGGAAAGAGGGTTAACAATCCCTTTTGACAGTAAATATAGCAACAATAGCCTGATTAAGTTTGGTCCGGAGGCCCTGGACCACCCTCAGACGACAGTGTTGATTGTACAGAATAAACACAAAGCACCAGTATGGTAGAGTGGGGTGCTGGCTGACAGGACAAAATACTGAGTACATTTGAAGGAGCATAAAATGCAGGCACAGACAGACACTAACAAACATATATAAATTAAATTATAGGGTCTCTATACTAACAGCATTGGTAGCGGGCACCTGCACACACACACACACACACACACACACACAGACACACACACACACACACACACACACACACACACACACACACACACACACACACACACACACACACACACACACACACACACACACACACACACACACACACACACACACACACACTGTCTATCCACTGTAATTGGCTGTGTGTTGGTGGTCCAGCTGGACATGCCTTCTGATTGGCCAGATTCCCCATGGTCCAGTCCCATCGCCTCCTGGTATCACACCATGAAAAGAGCAACCACACTAAAACTGGATCAACTCCAAATGATGCATTATGTGGTCTAAAGCACTTTATCTCAGTGCTAAAGGCATCACTACAGACCCTGGTTCGATTCCAGGCTGCATCACAACTGGCCGTGATTGGGAGTCCCATAGGGCGGCACACAGTTAGCCCAGTGTCGTCCGGGTTAGGGTTAGGCCGGGGTAGGCCATCATTGTAAATAAGAATTTGTTCTTAACTGACTTGCCTGGTTAAATCATCATAGCTAGCTCGGCTTGCATTGAACCCTGCCTGTTCGGTTAGACTGGCAGAGGATTCCTGCGCTCTGCTTTCCTGGCCTGTCCTGCACTTCTCTAACCCGCCTTCAACCTACTTCCCTTGGCTCTGACTCCCTGCTCAGCCACAGGTCACAGGCAGGTGAAGGCTGCCTCAGCCTGTCCAATACCATTACCCTCAGTGCTCCACTCTGCTCAACTTTCCTGCCAGCTCTGGCTACTGCACCTCTAGTACACTGAGGATTCCACATGCTCTGACCCCTAAACAGTTTTTGTACAGAAAAAAAATTGTGGAGATAGTATATGTCTTATAGGCAGGATGGAGAAGGGATACTGTATGTCGTATCTGTCGTTCTGCCCCTGAACAAGGCAGTTAACCCACTGTTCCTCGGCCGACATTGAAAATAAGAATTTGTTCTGACTTGCCTAGTTAAGTAAAGGTAAAATATATATATTTTTTAAATAGGCAGAATGAAGAATGGATACTGAATGTCTTATAGGCAGACTGGAGAAGGGATATTGTATGTCTTATAGGCAGAATGGAGAAAGGATACTGTATGTCTTATAGGCAGAATGGAGAAGGGATACTGTATGTCTTATAGGCAGAATGGAGAAGGGATACTGAATGTATTATAGGCAGACTGGAGAAAGGATACTGTATGTCTTATAGGCAGACTGGAGAAAGGATACTGTATGTCTTATAGGCATAATGGAGAAAGGATACTGTATGTCTTATAGGCAGAATGGAGAAAGGATACTGTATGTCTTATAGGCAGACTGGAGAAGGGATACTGTATGTCTTATAGGCAGAATGGAGAAGGGATACTGTATGTCTTATAGGCAGAATGGAGAAAGGATACTGTATGTCTTATAGGCAGAATGGAGAAGGGATACTGAATGTATTATAGGCAGACTGGAGAAAGGATACTGAATGTATTATAGGCAGACTGGAGAAAGGATACTGTATGTCTTATAGGCAGAATGGAGAAGGGATACTGTATGTCTTATAGGCAGAATGGAGAAAGGATACTGTATGTATTATAGGCAGAATGGAGAAGGGATACTGAATGTATTATAGGCAGAATGGAGAAGGGATACTGAATGTATTATAGGCAGAATGGAGAAGGGATACTGTATGTCTTATAGGCAGAATGGAGAAAGGATACTGTATGTCTTATAGGCAGAATGGAGAAGGGATACTGTATGTCTTATAGGCAGAATGGAGAAGGGATACTGAATGTATTATAGGCAGACTGGAGAAAGGATACTGTATGTCTTATAGGCAGAATGGAGAAAGGATACTGTATGTCTTATAGGCAGAATGGAGAAAGGATACTGTATGTCTTATAGGCAGAATGGAGAAGGGATACTGAATGTATTATAGGCAGAATGGAGAAGGGATACTGTATGTATTATAGGCAGAATGGAGAAAGGATACTGTATGTCTTATAGGCAGAATGGAGAAGGGATATTGTATGTCTTATAGGCAGAATGGAGAAAGGATACTGTATGTATTATAGGCAGACTGGAGAAGGGATACTGTATGTATTATAGGCAGAATGGAGAAGGGATACTGTATGTATTATAGGCAGAATGGAGAAGGGATACTGTATGTATTATAGGCAGAATGGAGAAAGGATACTGTATGTCTTATAGGCAGAATGGAGAAAGGATACTGTATGTCTTATAGGCAGAATGGAGAAGGGATACTGTATGTATTATAGGCAGAATGGAGAAGGGATACTGTATGTCTTATAGGCAGAATGGAGAAGGGATACTGTATGTCTTATAGGCAGAATGGAGAAGGGATACTGTATGTCTTATAGGCATAATGGTGAAGGGAGACTGTATGTATTACAGGCAGAATGGAGAAGGGATACTGTACTCACAATTATGTTATGAGCATCACATACTGACAACAGAGCATATTCCTTTCTGCAATACCTTGATACTTGATTCAGCTTTCTAGCAAGCAGATTTTGTATGTTTTGAGAATGTACCTTCAGAAAACATTCCATCAAATCTGACTTTCTTGGCAAATCTCTTGTTTACAGGGTGGACATTTATAATACAGTAGGTACAAAAGGAAAACTATTTGAAGGGTCAATAGTTGAAGGTCTGTGTGGCCATCATTGCCAATGACTTGGGAGTAATCAATACACAGGATGGTGTTCGGTCTATAGGGAAGCTAGTGTTGCCTTACCAGGGTCACCACACACTCAAACCGACCAAAGCACACACACTCACGCATGCACGCATGCACACACAAACACACACACACATCTAAACCGACTGTAGTGACTGTTGTGACCCCAGAGACAGAGGCCAGCTGTGTGTGTGCTGGAGCAGTAACCCTGGCGTTAATTATAAATCAATGGGCCAACTGTAAAGGCACACAGAGAGCATCCTGCCACACTTGACTTCTCTAATATATGTCAACATCCATAGGGTAAAGCCATTTAAATCAAAACCCTATGAAATATTAATGACTGATTATAACAGATGCCACACAACCAAACTAAAACATGTTGCAGCGATACCAGATAATGATATGTAGACTAACAGCCCAGTTGACCTTTGTTTTGAGTTTTACTCTAATGGAAGTGAGAAATGAGACTGAAACAGATACACGTCTGACTGAATGGCTGCAAAGTAGCAATGGCTCAGAAGGAATCTTAAGAACGCTACTGGAAAGCAGAGACTGGATATAGTAACAAATACATCTGATTGAATTGAGATGAAAAATGTGGCCTCTTTTTTGGAAGCTTATCACAGTAAACAATACAGTGGTATTGTTTTGAAGAATGATGAGGTGTGTGTAGGTGTGTGTATGCATGCGCGCACATGTGTGTGTGCGTTTGTTTGTGCATGTATGTATGTATGTATGTATGTATGTATGTATGTATGTATGTATGTATGTACGTACAGTGGGGAGAACTAGTATTTGAAACACTGCCGATTTTGCAGGTTTTCCTACTTACAAAGCATGTAGAGGTCTGTAACTTTTATCATAGGTACACTTCAACTGTGAGAGACGGAATCTAAAACAAAAATCCAGAAAATCACATTGTATGATTTTAAGTAATTAAGTAACTATTTCTGTCTCATCAGACCACATGACCTTCTCCCATTCCTCCTCTGGATCATCCCGATGGTCATTGTCAAACTTCAGACGGGCCTGGACATGCGCTGGCCTGAGCAGGGGACCTTGCTTACGCTGCAGGAATTTAATCCATGAATGCGTAGTGTGTTACTAATGGTTTTCCTTGATACTGTGGTCCCAGCTCTCTTCAGGTCATTGACCAGGTCCTGCCGTGTAGTTCTGGGTTGATCCCTCATATTCCTCATGATCATTGATGCCCCACGAGGTGAGATCTTGCATGGAGCCCCAGACCGAGGGTGATTGACAGTCATCTTGAACTTCTTCCATTTTCTAATAATTGCGCCAACAGTTGTTGCCTTCTCACCTTGCCTATTGTCCTGTAGCCCATCCCAGCCCTGTGCAGGTCTACAATTTTATCCCCGATGTCCTTACACAGCCCTCTGGTCTTGGCCATTGTGGAGAGGTTGGAGTCTGTTTGATTGAGTGTGTGGACAGGTGTCTTTTATACAGGTAACGAGTTCAAACAGGTGCAGTTAATAAGGTTATTGAATGGAGAACAGGAGGGCTTCTTAAAAAAAAACTAACAGGTCTGTGAGAGCCGGAATTCTTTCTGGTTGGTAGGTGTTCAAATACTTATGTCATGCAATAAAATGCAAATTAATTACTTAAAAATCATACCTGGCCAAGGCTTTCGACTCTGTCAATCACCATATTCTTATCGGCAGACTCAGTAGCCTCGGTTTTTCTAATGACTGCCTTGCCTGGTTCACCAACTACTTTGCAGACAGAGTTCAGTGTGTCAAATCGGAGGGCATGTTGTCCGGTCCTCTGGCAGTCTCTATGGGCGTGCCACAGGGTTCATTCTCGGGCCAACTCTTTTCTCTGTATATATCAATGATGTTGCTCTTGCTGCAGGCGATTCCCTGATCATCTACAAAGTAGCTTCTCGCTACATATTCGTCGCCAGACCAACTGGCTCCAGGTCATCTACAAGTCCATGCTAGGTAAAGCTCCGCCTTATCTCAGTTCACTGGTCACGATGTCAACACCAACTCGTAGCACGTGTTCAGCAGGTGTATCTCACTGATCATCCCTAAAGCCAACACCTCATTTGGTCGCCTTTCCTGGAACGAATTGCAAAAATCGCTGAAGTTGGAGAATTTTATCTCCCTCACAAACTTTAAACATCTGCTATCTGAGCAGCTAACCGATCGATGCAGCTGTACATAGTCCATCGGTAAATAGCCCACCCAATTTACCTACCTCATCCCCATATTGTTTTTATTTATTTACTTTTCTGCTCTTTTGCACACCAGTATCTCTACCTGCACATGACCATCTGATCATTTATCACTCCAGTGTTAATCTGCTAAATTGTAATTATTCGCCTACCTCCTCATGCCTTTTGCACACAATGTATATAGACTATTTTTTTCTACTGTGTTATTGACTTGTTTATTGTTTACTCCATGTGTAACTCTATGTTGTTGTCTGTTCACACTTCTCTGCTTTATCTTGGCCAGGTCGCAGTTGTAAATGAGAACTTGTTCTCAACTAGCCTACCTAGTTAAATAAACGTGAAATAAAAAAATTAAAAATTAAAACACAATATGATTTTCTGGATATTTGTTTTAGATTCCGTCTCTCACAGTTGAATTGTACCTATGATAAAAAATTACAGAACTCTACATGCTTTGTAAGTAGGAAAACCTGCAAAATCGGCAGTGTATCAAATACTTGTTCTCCCCACTGTATGTATGTATGTGTACACTGAGTGCACAGAAAATTAGGAACCCCTGATCTTTCCATGACTGACCAGTTGAATCCAGGTGAAAACTATGATCCCTTATTGATGTTACTTGTTAAATCCATGCTAAATAAGTACTTTTAAGCGTTGAGACAATTGAGATATGGATTGTGTATGTGTGCCATTCAGAGGTTGAATGGATAAGATAAAATATTCAAGTGCCTTTAAACAGGGTAGCAGGTGCCAGGTGCACCGTTTTGAGTGTGTCAAGAACTGCAGCGCTGCTGGTTTTTCACGCTCAACAATATCCTTTGTGTATCAAGAATGGTCCACCACCCAAAGGACATCCAGCCAACTTGACACGACTATGGGAAGATTTGGAGGTAACATGGGCCAGCATCCCAGTGGAACGCTTTCGGTCACTTTGTAGAGTCCATTGTCCGACGAATTGAGGCTGTTCTGAGGGCAAAATGGGGGTGGGGGGGTGCAGCTCAATATTAGGCAGGTGCTCCTAATGTTTTGTAGACTCAGTGTATGTGTATGTACTGTTTGTGTGTTAGTGACAGCCCCAGAAGGTAGAGGCAGAGTGCTACTGGGGCCGGTGCTCAGAAGCAGGAACACCAATTAGAGCCAACAGCGAGGTCACATACACACTCCCCTCCCCTAACCGTACCATCAGCATATGCTGCACGTCTAAAATAATGTGAGAGGGACTGCATGAAAGAGACAGGAAGAGGTGGAAAAGGGGGAGGAGGTTGGGAGGTAGAGAGGAGGGAAAGGAGCAAGATTGAGAGTGAGAGGGGTAGCGGGAGAGAGAGGGTACAGGCTACCGAGTTAGAAATTATACTTTCAGTGCCTTGCAAAAGTATGTATCCCCCTTGGCATTTTTCCTATTTTGTTACATTACAACCTGTAATTTACATGGATTTGTATTTTCGATTTAATGTAATGAACATACACAAAATAGTTTAAATTGGTGAAGTAAAATGGAAAAGATTACTTGTTTCAAAAGTTTTAAACTGAAAAGTGGTGAGTGCATATGTATTTCATATGAAGCTCTTAATTAAGATCTGGTGCAACTAATTACCTTCAGAAGTCACATAATTAGTTAAATATAGTCCTGTGTGCAATCTAACTGTCACATGATCTCAGTACATATACACCTGTTCTGAAAGGCCCCAGAGTCTGCAACACCACTAAGCAAGAGGCACCACCAAGCAAGCAGCACCATGAAGACCAAGGAGCTCTCCAAACAGGTCAGGGACAAAGTTGTGGAGAAGTACAGATCAAGGTTGGGTTATAAAAAAATATCAGAATCTTTGAACATCCCATCCCATTAAATATATTAATAAAAAATGGAAAGAATATGGCACCACAACAAACCTGCCAATAGAGAGGGCCGCCCACCAAAACTCACGGACCAGGCAAGGAAGGCATTAATCAGAAAGGCAACAAAGAGACCAAAGATAACCCTGAAGGAGCTGCAAAGCTCAACAGCGGAGATTGGAGTATCTGTCCATAGGACCACTTTAAGCCGTACACTCCACAGAGCTGGGCTTTACGGAAGAGTGGCCAGAATATTTCTTAAACTTCTTTCAGATCATTTTGACGCTAGTGTCCCACCTCGACAACATCCGGTGAAATTGCAGAGTACGAAATTCAAAATACAAAAGTGGTAATTTTAGACATTCATAAGAATACAAGTGTTATAAATCATTCTTTTGCTTAGAATCTTGATAATTGAACCGCTTTGTCCGATGTACAATAGACTTTACGGTGAATCCACTTCTTGCATTAACATGAATTCATAACCTGCACAGGTGTCAATTTTTTTAAATAGCGATAAAATAAATCACTTACCTTTAAAGATCTTCATCTTTTTGCCATCCAAAGGGTCCCAGTTACACAATGAATGGTCATTTTGTTTCGATAAAGTCCTTTATGTCCCAAGAATGTCCATTTATTTGGCGCATTTGATTCAGATATCCACCTGTTCCAACTCGCCCAAAATGCCTACAAAGGAATCTAAAAAGTTACCTGTAAACTTCGTCCAATTCAAACAACGTTTCTAATCTAACCTCAGGTACCCTAATATGTAAATAATCAATTTAAGACGGAATATACTGTGTTCAATACCGGAGATAAAGAACCAGGAGCGCACACTCATTCACGCGCCAAAAGACTAGAGTCCTTCTGAGGGACACGTAGAAAAGAATATGAATACTTCTTAATTTTTCCAAAAATAAGCATGCAACAATTTCTAAAGACTGTTGACATCTAGTGGAAGCCATAGGAACTGCAATCTGGGTCCTAATTATTAGACATCCCATACAAAAGCATTGAAAACCCCAATGACCTCAACAAAAAAAAAATCCCAGATGGATGGTCCTCGGTGTTTCACCTGCCAAATCAGTTATCTTATACTCACAGACATTATGTTAACAGTTTTAGAAACCTTAGAGTGTTTTCTATCCAATACTTCCATGCATATGCGTGTCCTAGATTCTGGACCTGAGTAACAGGCAGTTTACTTTGGGCACCTCAGTCATCCAAACTTCCGAATACTGCCCCCTAGTCTCAAAAAGTTAAGTAAGCAAAAACGTTTGCTGTTCGCCAAAAGGCTTGTGGGAGACTCCCCAAACACATGGAAGAAGGTACTCTGGTCAGATGAGACTAAAACACTATTTCTGGTGCAAACCCAACACCTCTCATCACCCCGAGAACCACAATGTTTTTCATCGGCAGGGACGGGAAAACTGGACTAAATTGAATGAATGATGGATGGCGCTAAATACAGGGAAAATCTTGAGGGGAAACCTGTTTCAGTCTTCAGAGATTTGAGACTGGGAGCAAGGTTGATCTGCCAGCAGGACAATGACATTAAGCATACTGCTAAGACAACACTAAAATTGTTTAAGGGGAAACATTTAAATGTCTTGGAATGGCCTAGTCAAAGCCCAGACCACAATCCAATTGAGAATCTGTGGAATGTCTTAACCTCTCTAGGGTATGGGGGACGTTAATACTCATTATAAAAATTCATTAAACAAAACATATTTTTAATAGGTCTAAAGATTAACTTCTTGTGAATCCAACAATGGTGTCAGATTTAAAAAAATGCTTTACGGTGTTACAATTATTTGAGAACATAGCACAGTTGACAAATTATTACAAACAATAACCAGCCAAGCAGACGCGTTACAAAACTCAGAAATAGAGATAAAATGAATCCCTTACCTTTGATGATCTTCATATGGTTGCACTCAGAAGACATTAATTTTGTCAATAAATGTTCCTTTTGTTCGATAAAGTCTATTTATATCCAAAAACCTCAGTTTTGTTCGCACGTTTTCTTCAGTAATCCACAGGCTCAGACGCAGTCAAAACAGGCAGACAAAATATCCAAATTGTATCCGTAAAGTTCATAGAAACATGTCAAACAATGTTCATATTCAAACCTCAGATTGTTTTTATCCTAAATGATCTATAATATTTAAACCGGACAATAACGTTGTCAATATAAAAGGTAAACACAAAATGAACTCTCTCGGGATTGCACATGAAAAAGCTCTGTGACATGTCAGGGTCCACTCATTCAGACTGGTCTTACTCCCTCATTTATAAGAATACAAGCCTGAAACAATTTCTAAAGACTGTTGACATCTAGTGGAAGGCAGTAATTGAGTAATAAGTCAATGGATACTGTAATGGTATTGAACAGAAAACTACAAAACCAACAAATAAAACAACGTCCTGAATGGATTTTTCTCAGGTTTTCGCCTGCCAAATCAGTTCTGTTATACTCACAGACACTATTTTAACCTTTTAGGACTAGGGGGCAGTATTTTCATTTTTTCCCGTAGTAACGGGATATTTTGTCAGGACAAGATGCTAGAATATGCATATAATTGACAGCTTAGGATAGAAAACACTCTAAAGTTTCCAAAACTGTAAAAATATTGTCTGTGAGTATAACAGAACTGATGTTGAAGGCGAAAGCCTGAGAAAAATCCAAACAGGAAGGGACTCTTATTTAGAAGGCTCTGCGTTCCTATGTGTCCCTATTGAGCAGTGAATGGGCTATCAACCAGATTACTTTTTCTATGGCTTCCCTAATGTGTCTAGTGTCACAATACATAGGTTCAAGCTTTTATTTTGAAAAATGAGCCTGAACGTCAACATTGCGTCAGTGGTCAGCTCTCAGAGTGTTTGGTGCGTAAAGGACAAATGCGGCCATTGTTTCTCTCTATCCTAATAAGAAACCACCAGTCCCGGTTGATAGATTATCAAATAGATATTTGAAAAACACCTTGAGGATTGATTATAAACAACGTTTGCCATGTTTCTGTCAATATTATGGATCTAATTTGGAATATTTTTCGCCGTTTTCGTGACTGCAATTTCCGAGCGATTTCTCAGCCAAACGTGAAGAACAAACAGAGCTATTTCACCTACAAAAATAATATTTTGGGAAAAAAAGGAACATTTGCTATCTAACTGGGAGTCTCGTGAGTGAAAACATCCAAGCTCATCAAAGGTAAACGATTTAATTTGATTGCTTTTCTGATTTCCATGACAAAGTTACCTGCTGCTAGCTAGACAAAATGCTATGCTAGGCTATCGATAAACTTACACAAATGCTTGTCTAGCTTTGGCTGTAAAGCATATTTTGAAGATCTGAGATGATAGGGTGATTAACAAAAGGCTAAGCTGTGTCTCAATATATTTCACTTGTGATTTTCATGAATAGGAATATTTTCTAGGAATATTTATGTCCGTTGCGTTATGCTAATTGGTGTCAGTCGATGATTACGCTCCCTCATGCGGGATGGGGAGTCACTGGAGGTTTTAACAGTTTTGGAAACTTTAGAGTGTTTTCTATCTAAATCTACCAGTTATATGCATATCATCTTCCGGGCCTGAGTAGCAGGCCGTTTAATTTGGGCATGCTTTTCATCCAAAATTCTGAATGCTGCACCCTACCCTAGAGAAGTTAATGATTGATGTATACCAGCAGAACCCATCCAACTTGAAGGAGCTGGAGCAGTTTTGCCTTGAAGAATGGGCAAAATCCCAGTGACTAGATGTGCCAAGTTTATAGAGACACACCCCAAGAGATTTGCAGCTGGAATTGCTGTTAAAAGGTGGCTCTACAAAGAATTGACTTTGGGGGGGTGAATAGTTATGCACTCTCAAGTTTTCTGTTTTTTTTTGTGTTATTTCTTGTTTGTTTCACAAAAAAATATATATATATATTTTGCATCTTCAAAGTGGTAGGCATGTTGTGTAAATCAAATGATACAAACCACCCAAAAATATATTTTAATTCCAGGTTGTAAGGCAACAAAATAGGAAAAATGCCAATGGGAGTGAATACTTTTGCAAGCCACTGTAACACTTGCACAATTACGAGTCCATTTTATTAAATACTACCTGTCACAACGGACTAGATTCAACATGCCCCTGACTACATTAACAGGTCATGCAATAGCCCCTGACTTCAAGAGGGGAGGAGGGAAATGTAGAGAGGAGGAGGGATGAGAGAAGGAGAGGAAATTGAGAGTGAATGTAGAGGACTGGGCAAAGAGAGTGAGAGGGAGCGGGGACAACGAGAGGGGATAGAGGAGAAGAGAGAGTAAAGGGAGTGAAAGAGGGAGAAGTTGATCGGCTGAGAAAGTGGGAACTGTATTTGGAATGTCATGTGGTGACAGAGTCAGCGAGTGGTAAACGTCTATGGACTTGAATACGAAGTATGTGTGTATGTTGGGAATGATTCAATGAATGTCATTTGGAGAGAATTGTGTCATATTTTGGCAGACAAAAAGGGGTTGTTATTGAGTCATCTTTTTCACTTTATCACAAAAGGCAAAAATAGAAGAGTACTTTTTTTGGTAGCTCATTGACTGGGCAGCGAATTAACACTGCCCCTGGTGGCCTACATAACTTACTACATGAAGACAAAGAGCTCTGAGCATGGGCTCTGGGAAGGATTGGAGTGACCCTAAAAGATCAGGTTATAGACTAAAATAACCACATACACAGTTGTGAGTCATTGCAATCTGACACCTGCCTCTGGAAACACACGCACACACACACGCAGACATACACACATGCACACAAAAAGAGAGAAGCTTAAATACTGTGCCCTAAACATTTCAGTCTGTGTGTGTGTGCACTGTGAATGTACTGAATATGGTAAGGGACAGGGGAGGTTGTAGCCCTTGTATTTGATCATTGACTGTGCTGACCCCTGTATGACTTTGTGAATAATCAGAATTAGTCAATCACAGCTCTTTCTGCATGACAGCACCTAAATGCTCATACAACACAGCTCTCTCCCTATAGACACCATACTACACTACAGAGAGAGAGGGAGGGAGAGAGTGGGAGATATAGAGATAAGGAGAGGGAAAGATAGGGGAGAAGGATATGTAGATATAGGGAGAGGAAGAGCGGGGGAATAAAACACACATCAAAACAGAGAGCAAGTATGTAAGAACCCTTTTGAGCATCTGTTCATTCCTCTTTCTACCTCTTATCTATCTATCTATCTATCTATCTATCTATCTATCTATCTATCTGTCATGTGATGGTCTCTTTGCTCTTTCATTCACTCTGATCAATTAGCCCACCATCTATCATTGAAGACACTCTCTCACACAGCAATGAACATGAAAAGTCTAACTGTGTTTGATATTGACACCCGCACTCCTTTCCTCCTCTCCGCTCTCTCACACATGACCCCTGACCTCCAGCCCTGGTCACACGGGCTGGGGGCTGATTCAATGACATCATTCTCTCTCAGATATGACCCATGTGACCTGTGTGGTCTTTCAAGTGCATTTACTTAATTAGAGAACATTAGGGAGAAGGAGATAGAGCACAGGCCCAGAGGGAAGAGAACCTGGCTCCCACACATACATTATGGACACACACACAGTATAGACACACACTCACGCACACACACACACCCAGACCACATTCACGATCACAATAATATTGTGTTTCTCCAAGCACACATACATTTGCAAAGATACAGACAAACAAATATATGTGGACCCCATCCCTTTGCTTCAGGTGTTGCTCTTCCCCATCTACACTCGTACCCAAACAATAGGCATGCATCAACTGTAATCTGCATAACCACCATTCTCCCACACACACACACACACATCCATAATCATTTCCAGAGGTCTAAAGATCGGAGAGTATTACTGGTTAAACTGAGCCCTCAGCGGTCCATGGACACTGTCCCGCCAGAGACAAGCGAATCCCCTCTAGTCATCACTACACAAACACTCTAGGCACACACTGTTACTCTATTCCTCTCTCCCTCTCCCGGGGAAGTAAATTCCCACTGCCATTAGAGACCATCCATCCCTAAAGACATGTCTGAGTAGAAAAAGGAGAATCTTAAATGTACTCATTGCCATGGTGCCTAGCTGTCATGGTTACAGCAGAAGCTTACAGGAGCCCAAAGGGAGGTACCTGAGCTCAAATAGTGCCAATGTCCTCTGAGAGAAACGTCAACACAAGGGGAATCTTTACTGCTTTCACTCAGGGTATCTCTGAACAAAAACACACACAAACACACCACCCAGCTAGTACATATAGTTCCTTGGAAGTTGTGGGAATGTATGTTTTTGGCCAGTAAAACGGAAAAAAAATGTAACGTTCTGAAAACAGAAGGTAATATTTCTGGGAACGTTTATTTTTAGGTTGCAGGGTGGTTCTGAGGACGTTTTACTCTGGTTCCTCGAAAGTTTTCCTGGGAGGTTTTATTAACGCACTGAGAATGGACATTATAGGTTGTTTTGAGATTTTTGAATAACTTCCTTTGAAACTTTCACTGAATGTTTCAACACAATTTTTAAGAAATACTACTAGCTTATTTAGGCTGAACTTTTTTTCTTCAAGCTCAGAAAGGACACATGGAAGTTCCTTAGGCATGAATCATGCAAATGCATGTATTTTTTTTATTATTACACTGCATCAGTAAGATTTCAACCTATAATCTTCTCTATCCATTGTATTAATCCACTGCGCCACCAGGATGACACGAGCATGCCCTTTTTTTTGTTTTACTATTTTAGTCTATTAAAAAAACTCAATTTAAAAGGAAACAAGCACTCATTAAGAAAAGGTGTGGCCAATTAGTGAGCGCGGCCAACTCACCTAAACACACATACAGTTTTTTTTATCACTTTGGTACTATATTCACAAGTATGTGTCACATTTTCACAATAGTACAATACTCTAAAATGGTCACACTTGTAATGCTGCCAGTTTTTCATTCACAACCACTGATTCAAAATATATGTCCATTGTGAAATGTACTGAGAACATTGGTATAATCACCAAAACACAACATAATGATATCTTTTCACTGTAGTCGTTTTACCTACCAGTTAATTCAATAGCAAACAATGCAAGATACTTGTTTCAAATAACCCTTAAAAGTACTGAAAGAAATATGTTACAGTACTATACGTCACCCCGCTCCTCCGCTCTCTCCACTGGCTTCCAGTTGAAGCTCGCATCCGCAACAAGACCATGGTGCTTGCCTACGGAGCTGTGAGGGGAACGGCACCGCAGTACCTCCAGGCTCTGATCAGGCCCTACACCCAAACAAGGGCACTGCGTTCATCCACCTCTGGCCTGCTCGCCTCCCTACCACTGAGGAAGTACAGTTCCCGCTCAGCCCAGTCAAAACTGTTCGCTGCTCTGGCCCCCCAATGGTGGAACAAACTCCCTCACGACGCCAGGACAGCGGAGTCAATCACCACCTTCCGGAGACACCTGAAACCCCACCTCTTCAAGGAATACCTAGGATAGGATAAAGCAATCCTTCTCACCCCCCCCTTAAATGATTTAGATGCACTATTGTAAAGTGGCTGTTCCACTGATGTCAGAAGGTGAATTCACCAATTTGTAAGTCGCTCTGGATAAGAGCGTCTGCTAAATGACTTAAATGTAATGTAAATGTATACATTACAATGGATTATATAGTCTTCACATTACACTTACATTACCCAACGAAATTGACAGAAAATCTATAATTTCCAAAATATCTCCAATGTTCAAAGGTGTGATCAATAAAAACGTCCTCCACAACCATTCATGCAATAATATACATGTATTTTTCAGATATAATTGCAACATAGGTGTAATTTCTGTAATCAAATGTAAGAATTTAAATGAAACAAAGTAGATGAATGAAAATAAAACACAACATTTAGAACACATTCATAAGCATCAAGCCTGTCTAGAGCATTTTGACATAAATTCTCATCCACATCACAGTGAAGGACCTCATTGTTCATGCACCGCGGGTAAAACCTTTTGGCTTGGTGAATCCAAGCTTAACATTGGTCTGCATTTATGTTGTTGCATGCCTCATCCATGGCCAGAAAGAGGGTGGCTCGCTCATGGGGATGGCGATCGTACACCTTCCATCTCCATGCTGAAAAAATGTATCCTCAATAAGGTTGAGTAAAGGAGAGTATGGGGCATGTATAGGGTCAAGAATCAGGGATGGGCCCAAAACCATGCCTGAACCACATCTGTATGGTGTAACCTGACATTGTCCCACCACAATGACATAGGTGACCCCTTCACCTTGACAGACCTGCTCAATTTCATTGAGAAACACAATGATGTGTGCAGCATTGTAGGATCGAAGGAATGGCCTATGTCCTACCATACCATCTTCAGAGATAAATCAAATCAAATTAAATTGTATTGGTCACATACACATGGTTAGCAGATGTAATTGCGAGTGTAGCGAAATACTTATGCATCTAGTTCCGACAGTGCAGCAATATCTAATAAGTAATATCTAACAATTCCACAAAAAATACCTAATATATACAAATCTAAGTAAATGAATGGAGTAAGAATATATAAATATATGGATGAGCAATGTTACAGCGGCATAGGCTAAGATGCAATACGTAGTATAGAACACAGTATATAAATATGAGATGAGTAATGCAAATATGTAAACATTATTAAAGTGGCATTATTAAAGTGACTAGTCTTCCATTTATTAAAGTGGACAATGATTTCAAGTCTGTATGTAGGCAGCAACCACTCTGTGCTAGTGATGGCAGTTTAACTGTCTGATGGCCATGACAAAGCTGTTTTTCAGTCTCTTGGTCCCAGCTTGATGCACCTGTTCTTGCCTCGCATTCTGGATGGTAGTGGGGTGAACAGGCAATGGCTCGGGTGGTTGTTGTCCTTAATGATATTTTTGGCCTTCCTGTAACATCAGGTGCTGTAGGTGTCCTGGAGGGCAGGTAGTTTGCCCCCGATGATGGTTGTGCAGACCTCACCACCCTCTGGAGAGCCCTGCGGTTGTGGGTGGTGCAGTTGCCATACCAGGCCATGATAAAACCTTACAAGATGTTCTCAATTGTGCATTGGTAAACGTTTCTGAGGGTTTTAGATGACAAGCCAAATTTCTTCAGTCTCCTGAGGTTGAAGATAGTTGCACACATGGAGATGTTTCCCCCACATTTTCCAGGCACTTGGATGGTCACCCTTTGGCCGATGAGGTTCCACCCATGGAGAAGAGTTTTGGCCAGGTTGACGCCGCTACATCAACAAATATATAATTGTGATGGTTCATAGCAGCATCAAGCACCATCACCCTTTAATAATATATTTTTGTGAGTTATTTTTACAGTATATTTACAATATGATATTTTGAAGTACCATGTGCATCAAATAGTAACAGTAATACAGTACATACTTTACAAACACATTTTATTTCTGTCATTATCCAAATCCATATATAATAGACAGACCAGTTAAAAATCTATAGGTTTACCAAACGGTTAAGTGATAAACCATTAAGCACAGTTAGATTAAGTGATGGTCAAATGTATTTAATCAAATGAGAAGAGAATCACATGAAAAGTATTGTTATTTTATATGAAATGTATTTCTAGTTGAAACACTGATTAAGTTTGGTGAAAAAGTTACTGTGTCACGACTTCCGCCGAGGTTGGCTCTCCTGCCTGTTCGGGCGGTGCTCGGCGGTCGTCGTCACCGTCCTACTAGCCACTACCTTTCCCTTTTTCATATGTCTGTTGGTTTTGTCTGATTGGTTTCACCTGTGTGTATTTGAGTTAATTAGTGTCCTTATATGTAGTAGGTTCTCCCGCCCTTGTTTTGTGAGGGATTGTTTTTGTCTTCATGTCATTTGGTGGAATACTTGTGTTTTATTCTCCGGTCTATTATGATCCTGTGTTGGATTATTCACCCTGTGTGTTGGGTTGACCGTCGTCTTTTGTGCATCGGAGAATAAACTGTCAAATCACTGAAACCTGCTCTCTGCGCCTGATTCCACCCACCTTGGTACATCGTGACATACTGTGTGATTCTGTGTGTTGTACATAGTCAATTAAAAATGTGCCTAAAGTTTTGAAAAAACTGCCTTTTTGATTATCTGTTTTCAGTTGTGAGTTGTGAAATAGTACCAAGTGATTAAAAAACTGTAACAAGATAGAGGTGAGAGAGTTTTGTTTATACTGAAAATGGAATGTGTGTTTTTAAATAACATTCTTAGAACTTTCTTGTGGTTTTTATGGAAAGTTCTCTCAACATTCTCAGAACAAATAGAGACTATAACTTTAAATACAACCATGGGAAACGTTGTGGTACCGAATTTCTCACAGAAATGTTTTATTTTTTAACGTTCTATGTGTCACACCCTGATCGTTTTCACCTGTCTTTGTGCTTGTCTCCACCCCCCTTCAGGTGTTGCCCATCTTCCACATTATCCCCAGTGTACTTATACCTGTGTTCTCTGTTTGTCTGTTGCCATTTCGTTTTGTTTCGTCAAGCCTACCAGTGGGTTTCCCAAACTCCTGTTTGTCGCTAGATCCTGTTGTCTAGCTTTCCTGGTTTTTGACCATTGTGCCTGCCTTGGCCTTTAGCCTGTCTGTCGTTCTATACCTTGTTATACTACCCTAGATTACTGACCTCTGCCTGCCCTGACCCTGAGCCTGACTGCCGTTCTGTACCTTTCGGACTCTGCTGTGGACGACTGAAATCTGCCTTGATCTGTCATTTGCCCTGTTTTGTAATACACTTTTGTTACTTTGAAACCGTCTGCATCTTTGTCTTCTCCTGGTCTTTGACATTATGAACTATTTGAAAACATTCACAATGTCAAACCAGTTAGAGAACATTACCAAAATAGAAAATTAGTGTAACCATACTTGAACTTTTAGAAAACATTCTGTTAAAGTAATGTTTTTTTTGTCATGTACCTTCAAATGTACTGAGAATGTTCCAAAGCCAAGAAACTATCCTGCACCATTCCCAGAAAGTAGTGGAATGGTTGTATGCAAAATAACCATAGAACATCCATGGTCTCACCAAGAAGCATATTGTTCTCTGAATGGTAAGTGCTACGTGGGCAGTGTTCCTCTCTAACAGTAGACTGACTCTGATTCTGACAGTATGTCTATTGGATTAAAGTGTACGTTTCTTCCAGTAAATGTACAGCTTAAAGTCCAGTTCTGTCAAGACAACAGATGGGCCAAACAGCTTTCATAACCACTATGAGAACCAGGCATGTGTTCTGTCACTAAATCATTCATAGGGACCATAGGAGTGACAGATTCCAGGAAACAAGATAGATTGGGACACAGGTTAGCTAGTGACGGCAGCTCAGCAGGGCAGAGACCTAGGAAACCATTGCCAAAGCACTACCACCCAACCCCTGATGCAACTGACCATATTTCCCCTCTGCCGTGTGTGACCACAGTACAAACTGTCAACGGGTGCTGATAAAAGAAGGGATAGAGCAATAAGGAGAGAGCTACACACTTTTTACTGCTCTATCTGACACAGGGGGAAGTGGAGAGAAAGTGTATGATCCATTTCACGCATTATCCAAAGTTATGTAAAATTGCTGAAATCAAGGTGTGAACACTGACGGTCTACACACGAGCATGCAGGTGCGGTACGTACACACACACGCGCACACACTGTCTCTCTCTCTCAGTTACTCACACACACACACACACACACACACACACACACACACACACACACACACACACACACACACACACACACACACACACACACACACACACACACACACACACACACACACACACACACACACACACACACACACACACACACACAGAAAAATGCTAATGCCGGGCTTAAAATACTTCAGGGTTGAGTAAAGTTGTGTATGAAATGCAAATTACAAATCTGGCCAAGACAAGGGAAGGAGCGAGGCGACAGAAGCCACTACACTCCTGAAGCGTTTAAACCACTAAGATTCTCATGCATATTAATGTTGTTGAAAAATGACAATGTCTGCACAAAGCCTGTTTACAACCAGGGAGTGTGGTATACTAGGGACTGGATCTACTGTTTAGCATGCATCCCTAGAAGCACACATCACATCCAGCAAGTCTGTAAGACAACACTGTCGGATGCTCTGCTTTACATTTACATACAGATATACTCAGACATACTGTAGCCGTGCACATACATACACATACATACGCAGCCATGGTAAGACTCCTAGACAAATGCACGCACACACAGAGAAACACAGACATAGACACACATAGAGACACACATTGAAATTGCACCTCTGACCCCTTTCACATATGCACAATCTCTGTGAACAAACACATATACAATTCAGCCTTGTTTTGACACTGTCACACTTGTATGACAGTAAAACGGTAAAAGGGTGCCATCTGCCCTAGCCTGGTGGTTCCTTGTCCTAGAGTACGTCAGTCACTACATTGTGTACGTATGTCATTGGTTCAGCCATGCATGACCATGGTCATGGAGGCCTTGATAAAAAAATAAAAAAATGTAAAACAGCAGTAAAAATGTTTTATAAAGCATTATAGATCCATTCTAGGTAATTATATAGTATCTTATGAGAAGTAAATATATTATATGCATAACGTCTAGCGTAGGCCTACAGCATTTCAGTTGTACTGAGAAACAGTGATTTTTTAAAATGTACTGTTCTCCCTCCATATGTTTAGTACTTTGAACCAAATATATTTCTTCAGAACCCAAACAACCGAATATGGTTTATTTCAATATTTCACCAACTGTAAAGAGCTGACTTTTGATACCATATGGTGTCCCAAGGGAACTTGTTATTTTGAAGATGGAAGGAGTGTGTGTGTGTGTGTGTGTGTGTGTGTGTGTGTGTGTGTGTGTGTGTGTGTGTGTGTGTGTGTGTGTGTGTGTGTGTGTGTGTGTGTGTGTGTGTGTGTGTGTGTGTGTGTGTGTATGTGTGCGAATGTGTGCGAATGTGTGTACGTTTGTGCTTGTTTGGGCGCTTTGTAGTTTTCCTCCACTGGGTGATAGGCATGCTGCGTTTGACTCCTCCTCCCTCTCTTATTACCCCCTCCCTCTTTCTCTTTTTTTCCATTTCTCAAGTCTACCTACCATATGTGTATCATAAACAATACAATAACATTAGGCTTGGCCAGTTTGTGTGTACAGTGCCTTCGAAAAGTATTCAGTCCACTTGACTTTTTCCACATTTTGTTAGGTTACAGCCTTATTCTAAAATGGATTAAATAGCTTTTTTCCCCTCGTTAATCTACACACAATAACCCATAATGACAAAGTAGAAATATTTTTTAAATAAAATAATATAAATATAAAATAAATAAATAAATATGACATTTACATAAGTATTCCGAATCTTTAATCAGTACTTTTTTGAAGCACCTTTGGCAGAGATTACAGACTTGAGTCTTCTTGGATATGACGCTACAAGCTTGGCAAACCTGTATTTGGGGAGTTCCTCCCATTATTCTCTGTAGATCCTCTCAATCTCTGTCAGTTTGGAATGGGAGCGTTGCTGCACAGCTATTTTTAGAGATGTTTAATCAGGTTTAAGTCCGTGCTCTGGCTGGGCCACTCAAGGACATACTGCGTTGTCTTGACTGTGTGCTTAAGACCGTTCTCCTGTTGCAAGGTGAACCTTCGCCCCAGTCTGAGGTCCTGCCGGTTTCCTGCCGAGACGGTTGTCCTTCTGGAAGGCTCTCCAATCTCCATATAGTAACTCTGGAGCTCTGTCAGAGTGACCATCCATCGGGTTCTTGGTCACCTCCATGACCAAGGCCCTTCTCCTCCGATTTCTCAGTTTGGCGGTTAGATCAAGGAAGAGTCTTGGTGGTTCCAAACTTCTTCCATTTAAAACCTTTTAAGGATCCGGACCCTTTTTTTACATTTTTGCCTAAATTGACACATACCCGAATGTAACTGCCTGTAGCTCAGGACCTGAAGCAAGGATATGCATATTGTTGATACCATTTGAAAGAAACCGTTTGAAGTTTGTGGAAATGTAAAATTACTGTAGGAGAATTTAACACATTAGATCTGCTAAAATATAATACAAAGAAAGAACCATGCATTTGTTTGTATTTTTTTGTACCATCATCTTTGAAATGCAACAGAAAGGCCATGATGTATTATTCCAGCCCAGGTGCAATTTAGATTTTGGCCCCTAGATGGCAGCAGTGTATGTGCAACATTTTAGACTGATCCTATGAACAAATGCATGTCTGTTCAAAATGTTGTATCAAGACTGCCCACATGTGCCTTATTGGTTAATTAATAACTTTTCAAGTTCATAACTGCACACTCTCGTCAAACAACATTATATACTCTCACTATAATAGCTACTGAAAATTGGATAGAATTGAAGCTTTCTCCCAATATCAGATATGTCTATGTCCTGGGAAATGTTCTTGTTACTTACAACCTCATGTTAATTGCATTAGCTTACATTAGCCCAACCATCCCACGTTGGACCCACCGATCCTGTAGAGATTTTAAGAATGATGGAGGCCACTGTGTTCTTGGGGACCTTCAATGCTGCATAAATGTTTTGGAAACAGGATGCACTTGAGCTCCATTTTGAGTCTCAAAGCAAAGGGTCTGAATACTTCTTTAAATAAGGTATTTCTGTTTTTTTATTATACATGTGCAAACATTTCTAAAAACCTGTTTTCACTTTGTCATTATGGGGTATTGTGTGTAGATTGCTGAGGAATTGTTTTTATGTACTCCATTTTAGAATAAGGCTGTAACATAACAAAATGCGTAAAAAGTCAAGGGGTCTGAATACTTTCCGAATGCACTGTATCTGTGTATACATTTGTGAATGTTTGTGCACGTGTGTTTTTGTGTTCCTGTAAGTGTATGCGGTTGTGTGTGTGTGTGTGTGTGTGATGGAACTGTGTGCTGCCGTGTGTTCCAGCTAGTGGAAGAGTGAAGGGGTTACAGGGGTGAAGGACAGAGCCCAGCTCAGCTCAGCCTTAATCAGATGCAGATCAGAGAGAAAGGCAGCTGACTAGCAAAGCCAAAGTCCTCCATGAACCACACACACTCACACTCACACTCTTTCTCTCTTTCTCTCACACACACACAACCTCTATTTTATTTCTCTCTCCCCTTCAGACCTCCTCCCGCTCCCTCCATCACTCTCTGAGACCTTTAGAAAGAGGTTGGGCAATAGATTCAATTCTTTATTGAAAGATCATATGGGATGACTGCAGAATCCCATTACTTGTTGATTAAGTATTGATCTCAAGCCCCCCAAGTATTAACAAGTAAGCTAATATGGAGTGACCCGCGAGACCAGTGGCTTGGGAGAGAGAGGAGAGGGACGGAATTAGAAACAGGGGAGAGCGAGAGACAGAGAGGAGAGGGAGAGAGAGAGACAGAGAGGAGGAGGGGGAGAGAAATACATATAGACAGAGAGAGAGGAGGGGAGGGGGAGAGAGGGAGAAAGAGAGAGAAACAGGAGCGGCAAGGGTTGGCAGAGAGATTAATAGGGGGAGAGAAGAGAGAGCAGTTGAAAGGGGGCATGAAGGGAAGAGAGAGGCTAACAGAAAGATAGAGAAAAATAAGTGAAGAAAGAGAGAGAGGGGTGTGTGTGGTGTAAAAAGAAAGAGACAAATGAGAACAGATGGATATTTGAGGAGAGGTGGAGCATGGGGTAAAATGGGCTTTACTTACTTACAGTATAGGGTTCTCTTGGTTTTGATTGAAATTAGGGTTGAATGCTGGGAACCCAGTTAACGAAATTTACCGGGATTTACCATCCAAAACCACTCCCTTTTCCCGGGATAAATAACTGTGAGAAACCGCTAAATTACAATACATTATTTATATGAACACCATGGGGTGAAATGAATCTGTTACATTTTATGGGATGTCTAAATCTGGTTTCTCTACGGCCTCTGCATTATGAATCATCAACGTTCAGGGTGGGGACAGACAGCGCATCTCGGTATTGAGCGCAGTTCACAATGCATATACTGTAGACCTATCATCTCATCATAGTAAGTTTTTTTTTTCTTGTGACAGGTAGGCCTGCATTTACTGCAGCATAGTTTATGCTACAGTAATATAAAGACAGAATGCGCATCCAATTTATTCTCTCCATCTGGCTTTCAGGGGTCAACTTCTTTTTTAATTGTAAATAAATAAAACATTATTTCAGCTGCAGATTTTTAATTTTTTAATCACTTGAATATCATTGCTTTAAATCAGTACACACATGAGCACTCTCTCTGTCTTTCTCTTTCTCTCTCCAACAACTGCTATTAAATTGCATCCCAAAAAATATTCTAGATTAAAATACTCAAACCCCTTCCCTTTTTTCACGTTACGTTACAGCTTTATTGTAAAATTGATCAAATGTTTTTTTCCCCACCATAAATCTACACACAATACCCGATAATGACAAAACAAAAACAAGTTTTTAGAAAATGTTGCTAATTTATTAAATATAAAAAAACGGAAATATCACATTTGCATAGATATTCAGACACTTTCCTCATTACATTGTTGGAGCACCTTTGTCAGCGATTACAGCTTTGAGTCTTCTTGGGTATGACGCTACAAACTTGGCACACCTGTATTTGTGTAGTTTCTCCCATTCTTCTCTGTAGATCCTCTCAAGTGCAGGTTGGATGTGGAGCATTGCTGCACAGCTATTTTCAGGTCTCTCCACAGATGTTCGATTGGGTTCAAGTCCAGGCTCTGGCTGGGTCACTCAAGGACATTCAGAGACTTGTCCCGAAGCCACCCCTGCGTTATCTTGGTTCTGTGCTTAGGGTCTTTGTCCTGTTGGAAGGGGAACCTTCGCCCAAGTCTGAGGTCCTAATCGCTTTAGAGGGGTCAATGCAAATAGTCTGCGTAGCCATTTGCTTAATTATTTAGCAGCCTTATGGCTTGGGGTAGCTGTTAAGGAGCCTTTTTGTTCTAGACTTGGTGCTCCAGTACTGATTGCCGTGTGGTGCAGAGAGAACAGTCTATGACTTGGGTGGCTGGAGTCTTTGACAATTTTTGGGCCTTCCTTTGACACCTACTCATTCCAGGGTGTTTCTTTATTTTTACTATTTTCTACATTGTAGAATAATAGTGAAGACATCAACACTAAGAAATAACACATATGAAATGTAGCAACCAAAAACAAATCAAAATATATTGTCACATCAGCCTTCGCTTTGGCTCCACCTCCTGTCCAGCTCAGGCATTTGGTGTCGCCGGCCTTCTAGCTGCTGCCGAAACCTACTGCAGGCAAATGTGTTTCACTCATCAACCCTGGACTTGTCTCGTCATCATTACACACACCTGGTTCTAATCCCCACTCTATCAATGTATATACAGTGGTTCCTCAACTAAAAGGTTTGAGATTATGCTGCAGGATTTAAAGGTAATTTGCGATTTAGTACGGTGCCCTCCGTCACTGCTTCATTGCGCCAGACCACTGCATGGGGGAGTTACAGCACTGATTATGCTTTTGGGTCCCAAGTTGCTAATGTGTCTCTAACTGACAATGAATGGGCAACTTAAATCAATTACAAACTTCTAATTGTGCACAACTTCAAAATTAAATTTCAATTAACTGAATGATGAGGATGAAGAAGGTGATTGAATTTAAAACAATAGTGTAAGAATTGCTATTCCTATTCCTTCCTGCGAGAGTACACCCTGAAAATATTTATTTTTTGTGTCTACTCGTCAGTATTACTTAATAAAACTGTTGTTACACTAAGGTTTTTATTCAAAGAGTTGGCCGAATGCCAAATGCAGGCTACACCACCACCTTTCCAGCTCCCCGTGGTCATTCCAGCCACCCCACCAACATCTACATTACCTGGTCAAATTGGCAACGTCCACTTGCCCCTCCCGGAGCGGTTTGACCCCAGCTCATTGTAGGGGGTTTCTCCTGCAGTGTGACCTCCACCTATCCCGTAATGACAGGACGGCCTCCGAGATGGACAAGGTGGCCTTGGTGATCTCGGTGCTAGCAGGCCGGCCTCTAGAGTGGGCGTATGCCATCTGGGAGAGGGACGGACCAGAAGTGCAGTCCTATGAGCGCTTCACCCAACTCTTCAATGCCATCTTTGACCACCCTACAGAGGGCCGAGAGGGAGGTGAGCATCTCCTCAGTCTATGCCAGGGGTCCAGGACAGCATCTGAGTACGCTTTGGATTTCCGAACGGTGGCTGTGTCCACTGGCTGGAACATCCAGGCCATGTTGACGGTTTCCCGCAGAGGGCTACAGGCGTACGTCCAGACCGAGCTGGCCTGTCGCGATGAGGATCTCACGCTGGACCAGTTTCATTGCCATGGACTTCCGCCTAATAATCTCCTGTGTGCCCATTGTCACCCATCCCGGGGGTTGGGGGCTCTCCCAGGAACCTCCAGCGAGACTGAGCCGTTGGAGGTGGGGACAACACACCTTCCCCCTGAGGAACGTCAACGCCGCCATCAACAGGGTCTCTGCTCCTCCTACGGGGAGTCAGACCACCCCTGCAACACCTGGAGAACCAGGCAAGGAAGCAACAGGCCGAGGAGCGCCCCTGCAGCTTACCAGGTAGCGTGGACATGCCTTGCTACTCTCTGTCCATCCAGCCCGTCCTCCTCCCAGTCATCTTACCTGAATATCCAGGCCCCCCGCTGAGCCCTGCCCTAGTGGAGTCCTGCCCTTCCTCATCTTAGACTCTCCTGCACACCCCACAGTTTTAGGTTTCCTCTGGCTACAGTTCCATAACTGCGGCAGGGTAGCCTAGTGGTTAGAGCGTTGGACTAGTAACCGGAAGGTTGTGAGATCAAACCCCCGAGCCGACAAGGTACAAATCTGTCGTTCTGCCCCTGAACAGGCAGTTAACCCACTGTTCCCAGGCCGTCATTGAAAATAAGAATGTGTTCTTAACTGACTTGCCTGGTTAAATAAAGGTAAAAGTTAACTTGTAAGTCGCTCTGGATAAGAGCGTCTGCTAAATGACTTAAATGTAAATAACCACAGTATGTCGTGGACAGAGAGGAGGTTGTTGGGTTGGTCGCAGGAGTGTCAGGGGAAGTGTCTCTCTGTGTAAGTCTGAGACACATCTGTTGAAAGTCTGGACCAGGCCACCCACGTCCCTATCCCGGAGGAGCACTGGAACCTACAAGAGACTCGTGCCATGTACCTGCCCCTCCGCCTGCACTGCCGGAAGCTGAGTCCACATTTTGTGGTGCCGTTCAAAGTCCTGAGGAGACTCAATGAGGTGACGTACAGATTACAGCTACCTGTCAATTACCGTATCTCACCCTCATTTCATGTATCTCTCCTCAGGCTGGTGGCAGCTGGTCCCATGGCTAGTGCTGGACTCCACGACACACCTCCCCCTCTCTTGGACGTCGAGGGAGCCCCGGCGTATCCCTTCCGCATCCTGTTGGACACACGGTGTTGTGGGGGCTTCTCCAGTACCAGGTCGACTTGGAGGGTTACGGTTCCAAAGAGAGGTGCTGGATTCCGGTGTGGGAGGCCTGGATCTTTTGCTCATTCGGGGCTTCCACAGGTGTCGTCCTGACTTTAGCCAGTGCAGCCGGTGCGGTCACAACAGGGCCCTCGACGTATATGGGCCCGGTGATGGGCCCTGATTTGCAGAGCTGTGGGCCCCCTATTGCATTTGAATACCGCCCCACCATGCCCAAGTATTAATTGTTGACGCAAGTCCATCACGTCTACGATTTGATGAGATGTTTCTATATGATAAACGATCCCACTGATGTTTTTTTGCCACTACATAAGTCACATTGATATTTTAGTGTATTGACGACAACAAATCAAATTATTTTGCTAAATCAATCATATTATTCAATAGTGCAATTACTCTCCAAACTGATGTTGTTTCTGTCATATTTTTAACCTCTGGGATATGTGGGACGGTAGCGCCCCACTAGGCCAAAAGCCAGAGCGACAAATTCAAATAAATTCCTATAAAAATCTAACTTTCATGAAATCACACATGTAAGATACCAAATTAAAGTTACACGTGTTGTGATTCCAGCCAACATGTCCGATTTCAAAAAGGCTTTTCAGCGAAAGCAAACGATGCTATTATCTGAGGATAGCACCTCCGTAAACAAAAGAGAGTAAACATATTTCAACCCTGCAGGCATGATACAAAACGCAGAAATAAATATATAATTCATCATTACCTTTGACAAGCTTCTTCTGTTGGCACTCCAATATGTCCCATAAACATCACAAATAGTCCTTTTGTTGGATTAATTGTGTCCATATATATCCAAAATTCCATTTATTTGGCACGTTTGATTGGTTCCAACAAGCGCAACGTGATAACAAAATATCTCAAATGTCACCTGTAAACTTTACCTAAACATTTCAAACTACTTTTGTAATGCAACTTTAGATATTTTTTTAAGTAAATCATCAATAAAATTGAAGACTGGATGATCTGTGTTCAATACAGGAAGAAAACAAACTGACGCTAGCTTTCTATCCAACAGTACACATGAAGTGACACTCGTTTTGAACCGGACTACTTCTTCATTAAACAAAGGAAAAACCTTAACCAATTTCTAAAGACTGGTCACATCCAGTGGAAGAGGTAGGAACTGCAAGCAAGTTCATTAGAAATCTGGATTCCCAATGAAAATCCATTGAAAAGAGAGTGACCTCAACAAAAAAATGGAATGGTTTGTCCTCGGGGTTTTGCCTGCTACTAAAGTTCTGTTATACTCACAGTCATGATTCAAACTTTTTTAGAAACTTCAGAGTGTTTTAATAATATGCATATCTTACCTTCTGGGGATGCATAGCAGGCAGTTGAATTTGGGCATGCTTTTCATCCAGAATTCCAAATGCTGCCCACTATCGAAAAGTTAAGCAACAGTTGAGCTAGCTATCAAGAGAAAACTGCTGAAAAAATAATTAAGAGAGAAAGTCGAGAATAGAAAAATACAGATTTAAAAATCAGCATTGTACCAACACAAAAGTGGAGCCCAAAGGAGGAAGGGCAAAAATGAGAAAGCAAAGGAGGTATCAAAATTAGTTAAATTAGATTCCTTTTTCAAATGCAGTTCAAATGCAGGCATTGCTAGCACAAGCAATGTAGCGGGACCAAATGAGGATGTAGGTTTATCATCGCCAACAGCAGCTTTTAGCAGGTCAAGTGAGCCAAGGTAAAGCTGTGCCATCGTGCCAGAAGAAGCAACTTTGACAGAGGAGGATACAGGTTGTCAGGTATGGCGGATACGACCCTGAGCACAAGCCAGGCCTGACAAGCTATCCCCAGGCAGGGCAGGTTGGGGAGGAAGAGGAGCAGGGCGAGGCTAGTATCGTGGTGGCTGAGGAAACAGGTGGAAGTGGGACAGATGGCCTTTTTACCTATCCAACTGACAGGGGGCATTATGCAACAAATGTGGATGCAGAAGTTAAACTACATGTTTTTGCATTAGGCTTGTGTAAGCCTACAGGCCCATTCCCAAGCCGTATTACACCACTACAACCAAGGCTGGGATCAAATTACCACGTACATGGCTATGCTATTCGGAAGCTCAATGGCACTATTGAAGCAAAAATGGAGAGAGGCGTGCGTAACGCAGGAAATTTCTGGCGAGAGGTTTTGGAGCACATAGTTAATGTAACTCTCACACTTGCATGATGTCATTTGGTGTTCAGAGGGCACTGTGAAAAGCTGGGGCAGGCCAACAGTGGGAATTTTCTCAGTATAATTGAACTGCTGTCATTTTACCACCCAGTTCTGAAAGAACTTTTAGAATGCCCCACAGGATCCATCAACTTTCTGTCCTCAAATCCAAAATGAGCTGATTTATATCTTAGCGAGTGAAGTATTGACATTCAGGGTGAGACACAGGAAGCCCCATTTTTTCTATTATTAAGGACACCACAAGTGTATCGCTATGTGAGAATGATAAGGGAGGCAAATAATGTCGCCACAGATCTGACCGTTTTTGGGATTTCTGGAGACTGCTGACAGCAGCTGAGCTTCAACGTAAAATCCTGGGCAGCATAGAGGACAATGGGCTGGATATTACAACATGTCGTTGGCAGGGGTATGATAACATGAGCGGGGTCTATTCGGGTGTGCAGGAGGGGAATATCCGAAAAAGAGCCGTCTCGCTGTTTATGTGCATTGTGCAGCGCACAATCTTAGCCTGGCTCTCAACAAATCTGTCAAAAATGTGCCAGAGATTGAACATTTTTATGATAATGTTGAACTGTTATACGCCTTCTTCGGGCATAGCATAAAGAGATGGTCAATGTTGAGTGGTATATTTGATTTTGTATCAGAAAAAGAAAATGTAACTCAAAAACAACTGTGTCCAACCCTCTGGACATCTAGATATGAGTCCCTTGCAGCCCTGAGATACAGATATGTGGACGTAATGAAGGTTCTCACCAAGATTGTGCTTTAAAGTGACAAGAAGGACGAGAGGGTTGATGCAGCAGCACTGAAAAAGAAATGGAAAAATGTTACATTTTTTAGTTGTTTTGCCAACTAAGGTTTTAGAAAATGTGAACGTCGTCTCCAAAATGCTACAGGCCAAAGATGCAGACCTGCACAGGGCAGTCAGCCTACTCAAGGACGTGATAGAGATCCTGTCCGGATTCAGACAGGATTTTGAGAAGGCCAACGTCACTGCAAAGACCCCTTGCCGACAAATGAGGAGTTTGAAGTCACGCATTTGAAGTCACTCGGAGAAGGAAGGCAAGGCATCATTTTGATCAGCTATGCGAGGACGGTCGACTGTCTGATAGGAAGAGTCGTTTTAGAGTCAATGTCTTTAATGCAAACCTTGACATTGTTATCCACCAGCTGTCAAACAGATTTAAAGGTCTTCGGGCAACATCAAGTCTGCTTGACTCCATCCATCCCACTACCCTGGCCAACGCAGATGATGATGCACTCTACGAGACCGCCATTCGGCTGGCTGAACATTACAGCAAAGATATATCAGCAATTCCCTGGCCAATTGTTCTCTTTCAGGGCCTGTTTTTAGAAGGAAATGGCAAAGCGCACTACAGTGAGAGACCTGGCCAAGATGCTCATTGTGGATTACAATTCAGTCACTGCTACATTTGGGGAAGGAGTTACAGCATGCTCCTTTTTATGACTCTGCCTGTAACGGTAGCCAGTGCTGAGCGCTCCTTTACCAAACTGAAAGTAATTAAATCATACCTGAGGAGCAACATGGAGCATGAGTGGCTTGGCCATTCTGTCCATTGAAAACACCAGGGCCAGAACCATGGAATTGAATGCCATAGTCAATGACTTCTCAGAGCGCAAGGCCCGTCGAATGCCAATCAAATGAGTGAGTAAGTGTATATTTTTACAGGGATGGCTACTCAGACAGCCTATATAAATCAAGATTTATTGAGGTTCATTTACATTGCTTGTCAATGTACAACTATGCTCGATCTGTCTATGGAAACCATGTTCTGGTGCACGGTCGCTGAGCCATTTCATTGTCATCATAGCCTATATGTTTAACTAGGCTATAAGAATAATAGGAAGCACATACACGCATCATATACCGCCATTTAAGTAATCTGTTTAATTGCTCAACTTGATTGAATCGCTGGTGTTTTTGCTATAGGCCTCTGCGGGAGGCAGATCATTTGAAATACCGGTATGGCGGTTCTATTTTCTTTTCAGATGAAAAAGTTTTTTGACCGCTTTGTGCATTCCGTGGTGCTGTTCAACTTATACGGGATCATTTCTGAGCCCCTTCATGGTGCTGGATGTATTGGCTATATTGTGGCTTGTCTGGTAACCTCTTCAAATATAGCCTTAGATTAGGTTCTGTTCTGCTGTTACAATGCTTAGTAATCCTCTTAAAACTAGGGGGCGCTATTTTTATTTTGGAAAAATATCGTTCACACAGTAAATGGCGTATTTCTCAGGACCAGATGCTAGAATATGCATATAATTGACAGCTTGGGATAGAAAACACTCTAAAGTTTCCAAAACTGTCAAAATATTGTCTGTGAGTATAACAGAACGGATATTGCAGGCGAAACCCTGAGAAAAATTCAATCAGGAAGTGCCTCTTATTTTGAAACCGTTGTGTTCCTATGCATCCCTATTGGCCATTGAAAGGGATATCAATGAGATTCCTTTTTCTACGTATTCCCTAAGGGGTCTACAGCCTTAGACATAGTTTCACGCCTTTATGTTGAAGAATGAGCGTAAACGAATACATTGCGTAACTGGCCAGCTGAGGGCTCTCAGAGTGATTCTAGAGGTAGTCATTTTTCCTCTCGCTCCTACTGAAAAGCCAATTGTCCTGGTTGACATATTATCGAATAGATATTTGAAAAACACCTTGAGGATTGATTATAAAAAACGTTTGCCATGTTTCTGTCGATATTATGGATATAATTTAGATTTTTTTGTGGAGTTGTCATGACCGCTATTTCTGGTGGAATTCTCAACATAACGTGACCAACAAATGGAGGTATTTTGGGTATAAAAATAATCTTTATGGAACAAAAGGAACATTTGCTGTCTAACTGGGAGTCTCGTGAGTGAAAACATCCGGAGATCATCAAAGGTAAACGGTTAATTTGATTGCTTTTCTGATTTTCGTGACCAAGCTTCCTGCTGCTAGCTGGACATAAAGCTATGCCATCAAATCAAATCAAATGTATTTATATAGCCCTTCGTACATCAGCTGATATCTCAAAGTGCTGTACAGTAACCCAGCCTAAAACCCCAAACAGCAAGCAATGCAGGTGTAGAAGCACGATCGATAAACTTACACAAACGCTTGTCTTGCTTTGGCTGTAAAGCATCATTTCAAAATCTGAGATGAAAGGCTAAGCTGTGTTTCGCTATATTTCACTTGTGATTTCATGAATATGAATATTTTCTAGTAACATGTTTTGACCGTTGCGCTATGCTAATTAGTGTAGTTGATGACAATTCTCCCGGATCCGGGATGGGTTGTTCCAAGAGTTAACAGAGAGCCTTACCAACAAAATTATTTACATTTTAAGGGAAATATGGGTGGTGATAGGGACCCGTACATTTTTTGGGCACCTGGGCCCGTCATGATTAAGCTAGTCCCAACCGACCAGCAACGCATCTTCGGGGTTGTCCCCAATGTCCGCGGCTCCCCGTTGCTGGAGCATTGCGTCAGGGGGGGTACTGTCACACCAGCTTTCGCTTTGGCTCCCCCTCCTGTCCAGCTCAGGCGTCTGGTGTCGCTGGCCGTCTAGCTTCTGCTGAACCTACTGCTGGCAAATGCCCTTCACTCATCAACTCCGGACTTGTCTCATCATCCTTACACACACCTGGTTCCAATCCCCACTCTATCACTGTATATATACTCCCTCTGATATCTGTCTTTGTTGGTCATTGCAGATGTTACTTGTTTTCATGAGAGGAATCTCTCCTACTATTTCCTGAGTACTTTACGTTTTATTTATATTTTGACCACAACATTGTTTGGGTTTCGTCCCTCTTTGATCAACGGTGCTTAAAAGTGAATTTGTGCAATTTCTTTCCTTAATGTGTTTGAGCCAATCAGTTGTTTTGTGACAAGGTAAAACGACAATAACCCTATTTGGTAAAAGACTAATGTCACGTTCTGACCATAGTTCTTTTGTGTATTCCTTGTTTTAGTGTTGGTCAGGACGTGAGCTGGGTGGGTATTCTATGTTGTGTGTCTAGTTTGTCCGTTTCTATGTATGGCCTGATATGGTTCTCAATCAGAGGCAGGTGTTAGTCATTGTCTCTGATTGGGAACCATATTTAGGTAGTTTGTTTTGTGTTGGGGTTGGTGGGTGATTGTTTCCGTGTCTGTGTTTATTTCACCACACAGGACTGTTTCAGTTTTCACATTTATTGTTTTGTATTTTGTTGTGTTCTCGTTTGTCATCTATATTAAAGATGTTGAACACTAACCATGCTGCATTTTGGTCCTCCTCTACTTCTCGGAAGAAAACCGTTACAAGCAAAGAGAAATGACAGTCCATCATTACTTTAAGACTTGAAGGTCAGTCAATACAGAACATTAAAATAACTTAGAAAGTTTCTTCAAGTGCAGTCGCAAAAACTATCAAGCGCTACGATGAAACTGGCTCTCATGAGGACCGCCACAAGGAAGGATGACCCAGCGTTACCTCTGCTGCAGAGGATAAGTTCATTAAAGTTTACCAGCCTCAGAAATTGCAACCCAAATACATGCTTCACAGAGTTCAAGTAACAGACATCTCAAAATCAACTTTTCAGATGATTCTTCAGGCCTTCATTGTCAAATTGCTACGGAGAAACCACTAAAGGATACCAGTAAGAAGAGACTTCCTTGGGCCAAGAAACATGAGCAATGGACTTTAGACCGGTGGAAATCTGTCCTTTTGTCTGAGGAGTCCAATTTGACATTTTTGGTTTCAACTACTGTGTCTTTGTGAGACGCAAAGTAGGTGAACACATGATCTCCGCATGTGTGGTTCCCACCTTGAAGCATTGAGGAGAATGTGTGAGGGTGTGGGGGTGCTTTGCTCGTGACACTGTCTGTGATTTATTTAGAATTCAAGGCACACTTAATCAGCATGGCTACCACAGCATTCTGCAGCTATACGCCATCCCATCTGGTTTGCACTTAGTGGAACTATAATGACCCAACACACCTCCAAGCTGTGTAAGGGCTATTAGACCAAGAAGGAGAGTGATGGCGTGCTGCATCAGATGACCTGGCCTCCACAATCACCCATCCTCAAACCAATTGAGATTGTTTTTGATGAGATGGACCGCAGAGTGAAGGAAAATCAGCCAACAAGTGCTCAGCATATGTGGGAACTCCTTCAAGGCTGTTGGAAAAGCGTAGCAGGTGAAACTGGTTGAGAGAATGCCAAGAGTGTGCAAAGCTGACATCAAGGCAAAGAGTGGTTACTTTGAAGAATATAAAATCCAAAATATATCTTGAGTTGTTTAACACTTTTTTGTTACTACAAGATTCCAAATGTGTTATTTCATAGTTTTGATGTCTTCACTGTGATTCTACAGTGTAGAAAAACCCTTGAATGAATAGCATGTCCAAACATTTGACTACCAGTGTATTTCCTGGCAATTAATGTACATCACTTGGGCCAAGCAGGAAACTTGGCCCCAGTGATGTACGCAGTACCCTCTATAATGGATGGCGAGCTGTTGCCATACCAGGCAGTGATTCAACCGGTCAGGATGCTCTCAATGTTGCAGCGGTAGAACTTTTTGAAAATCTGGGGACCCATGCCAAATCTTTCCAGTCTCTTGAGGCGGAAAACGTCTTGTCATTACCTCTTCAAGACTGTCTTAGTGTGTTTGGACCATGATTGTTCGTTGGTGATGTGGACACCAATGAAATTGAAACTCCGTTTCACCACAGCCCCATCGATGTGAATGGGGGCATGTTCGGCCCTTCTTTTCCTGTAGTCCACAATCAGCTTAATGTTGTTGCTCACGACGAGTGAGAGGTTGTACTGTCAATACTCTGTCTCATCGTTGTTGGTGATCAGGCCTACCACTGTTGTGTCGTCAGCAAACTTAATGATGGTGTTGGAGTCATGCTTGTCCACATAGTCATGGGTGAACAGGCAGTAGAGGAATGGACTAAGCAGTAACTTCTGAGGAGCCCCCGTATTGAGGATCACCATGGCAGATGTGTTGTTGCCTTACCCTTACCACCTGGGGGCGGATCGAAGGAAGTCCAGGATCCAGTTGTAGAGGGAGGTGTTTAGTCCCAAGGTACTTAGCTTAGTGATGAGCTTTGTGGGCACAGTAGTGTTGAATGCTGAGCTGCTCTCAATGAACAGCATTCTCACATAGGTGTTATATTTGTTCAGGTGGGAAAGGGTAATGTGGAGTGTGATTGAGATTTGCGTCATCTGTGGATCTTGGTCACCTCGCTGACCAAGAACCTTCTCCTCTGATTTCTCAGGTTGGCTGGGCGGCCAGATCTAGGACGAGTCTTGGTTGTTCCAAACCTCTTTAATTTAAGAATGGTGGAGGCCACTGTGTTCTTGGGGACCTTCAATGCTGTAGAAATATTTTAGTACCCTTCCCCAGATCTGTGCCTCGACACAATCCTGTGTCGGACCTCTACAGACAATTCCTTTGACCTTATGGCTTGGTTATTGCTCTGACATACACTGTCAACTGTGGGACCTTTATATAGACAGGTGTGTACCTTTCCAAATCATGTCCAATCAATTGAATCTACCACGGAACATATTCCAGTCTGTGCTAGCAAAACAGTCCTGTCGCGTAGCATTTATGTCATCTGCAGCTGATAAACATCCCTCACCATGCTTCACCTTAGGGATGGTTCCAGGTTTC
Source organism: Oncorhynchus masou masou (assembly GCF_036934945.1). Classification (NCBI taxonomy): domain Eukaryota; kingdom Metazoa; phylum Chordata; class Actinopteri; order Salmoniformes; family Salmonidae; genus Oncorhynchus; species Oncorhynchus masou. The sequence continues at coordinate 54,677,695 of NC_088235.1, forward strand.
CTCCAGCCATGACACTTGGCATTCAGGTCAAAGAGTTCGATCTTTGTTTTATCAGCCCAGAGAACCTTGTTTCTCATAGTCTGAGAGTCTTTGGGTGCCCTTTGGCAAGCTCCAAGCGGGCTGTCATGTGCTTTTAACTAAGGAGTGGCTTCTGTCTGACCGTTCTACTATGAAGGCATGATAAGGTGAAGTACTGCAGATATGGTTGTCCTTATGGAAGGTTCTCCCATCTCCACGGAGGAACTCTGGAGCTCTGTCAGAGTGACCATCGGATTCTAGGTCACCTCGCTGACCAAGAACCTTCTCCTCCAATTTCTCAGCTTGACCGGGCGACTAGATCTAGGAAGAGTCTTGGTGGTTCCAAACTTCTTTCATTTAAGAATAGTTGAGGCCACTGTGTTCTTGGGGACCTTCAATGGTGCAGAAATATTTTAGTACCCTTCCCCAGATCTGTGCCTCGACACAAACCTGTGTCGGACCTCTACGGACAATTCTTTTGACCTCATGGCTTTGTCTGTGCTCTGACATACACTGTCAACTGTGGGACCTTATATAGACAGGTATTTACCTTTCCAAATCATGTCCAATCAATTGAATCTACACAGGTTGACTCCAATCAGTTTGTAGAAAAATCAAGGATGATCAATGGAAACAGGATGCACCTGAGCTCAATTTCTAGTACTTTTAAGAAATTAGCAAAAATATAAAATAAAAACATTTCCTATACCAACAGCATTTCCTATACCAATAGACTATTCGAAGACGCAAGCTTGTGTTTACTGAATGTTAAGTACAGCATCCAGTAGAACTCACAGGTAGTTTGAAAGAACTGCAGACATGCGATGGCGGTAGGCTATAGCAGTTATTTATTCCGACCCATAACCAATAAATCTTTGTGAAGAGAATTAAAAGCCTTCTACATATAATTGTAGTCCTATATTATTCAAGGATGTTATTAGAATGATGAATGTAAGAACAACAAAACTTATTTCATTCAACTGTTAAAAAACGAGGAAGGAATGAAGCAACAATAGAGAAAGACGAGGTATGCACCAAAACACACAAGCACCCCAATATGCAGAGAGCTCTTACAAATGGGGTAAGCATGGGGATACAAGAAATGCAGATACCCACTTCCAAAGCATAGACCAGTGGACCGCAACACTCACACTGCAATGTCTAGCCATTGTTTGCTGTTTGAAATTCATCACTCTTTTGTCCAATTTTCTCTTCCATTTGTCTCTCCTTTTCTCATTCATGGCCACTACCATTCAAAACGTTTGGGGTCACTTAGAAATGTCCTTGTTTTTGAAAGAAAAGCACATTTTTTGTCCGTTAAAATGACATAAAATTGATCAGAAATACAGTGTAGACATTGTTAATGTTGTAAATGACTATTGTAGCTGGAAACGGCAGAGTTTTGGGGGGGGGATATCTAAATAGGCGTACAGAGGCCCATTATCAGCAACCATCACTCCTGTGTTCCAATGGCACATTGTGTTAGGTAATCCAAGTTTATTATTTTAAAAGGCTAATTGATTAAATAGTACCTGCAAAACACCAGTCTCAACGTCAACAGTGAAGAGGTGACTCCGGGATGCTGGCCTTTGAGGCAGAGATCCTCTGTCCAGTTTCTGTGTTCTTTTGCCCATCTTAATCTTTTCTTTTTATTGGCCAATCTGAGATATGGCTTTTTGTTTGCAAAGCTGCCTAGACGGCCAGCATCCCAGTGTCGCCTCTTCGCTTTTCGTACTATTCTTAAGGATACGCCCCTTTTTTTCAATTTTCACCTAAAATGACATACCCAAATCTAACTGCCTGTAACACAATCCCTGAAGCAAAGATATGCAAATTATTGGTACCATTTGAAAGGAAACACTTTGAAGTTTGTGGAAATGTGAAAGGAATGTAGGAGAATATAACACAATAGATCTGGTAAAAGATAATATAAAGAAAAAAAATATATTGTATTTTTTTTTGTACCATCACCATTGAAATGCTAGAGAAAGGCCATAATGTATTATTCCAGCCCAGGTGCAATTTAGATTTTGGCCCCTATATGGCATCAAATAATATCAATTCAAATGTATTTACAAAGCCCTGCTTACATCAGCTGATGTCAAAAAGTGCTGTACAGAAACTCAAAACAGCAAGCAATGCAGGTATAGAAGCACGGTGGCTAGGAAAAACTCCCTAGAAATGCCAGAACCTAGGAAGAAACCTAGAGAGGAACCAGGCTAAGAGGGGTGGCCAGTTCTCTTCTGGCTGTGCCGGGTGGAGATTATAACAGAACATGGCCAAGATGTTCAAATGTCCATAGATGAACAGCAGGGTCAAATAATAATAATCACAGTGGTTGTCAAGGGTGCAACAGGTCAGCACCTCAGGAGTAAATTTCAGTTGGCTTTTCATAGCCAATCATTCAGAGTATCACTACCAATCTTGCTGTCTCTAGAGAGTTGATAACAGCAGGTCTGGGCCAGATAGCATGTCCGGTGAACAGGTCAGGATTCCATAGCCGCAGGCAGAACAGTTGAAACTGGATTAATAGCACGGCCAGGTGGACTGGGGACTGGGGACAGAAAGGTGTCATCAGGCCAGGCAGTCGTGAAGCATGGTCCTAGGGCTCAAGTCCTCTGAGAGAGAGAAAAAGAGAAAGATAGAGATAATTACAGAGAGCAAACTTAAATTCACACAGGACACCGGATAAGACAGGAGAAATACTCCAGATATAACAGACTGACCCCTGGCCCCCTGAAACATAAACTACTGCAGCATAAATACAGTGTATATGCAATTGTTTTGACTGATCCAATGAACCATTGCATTTCTGTTCAAAATGTTGTATCAACACTGCCCAAATGTGCCTAATCAGTTTTTTTTAACAACTTTTCATGTTCAATATTGTGCACTCTTCACAAACAATTGCATGGATTGCATGCATATTTCACTGTAATAGCTCCTGTAAATAGGACAGTGCAATTAGATTAACAAGATTTTTAGCTTTCTGCCATTATCAGGTATGTCTATGTCCTGGGAAATTTTCTTGTTGCGTATGACCTCATGCTAATCGCATTAGCCTACGTTAGCTCAACCCTCCCGTGGAAGGGACACCAATCCCAAATAAGTAATTTTAATGAAGCTGCCAGTTGAGGACTTGTGAGGCGTCTGTTTCTCAAACTAGTCACTATAATGTGCTTGCGCTCTTGCTCAGTTGTGCACCAAGGTCTCCCACTCCTCTTTCTATTCTGGTTAGAGACAGTGTGCGCTGTTCTGTGAAGGGAGTAGTACACAGCATTGTACGAGATCTTCATTGTCTTAGCCATTTCTCGCATGGAATAGCCTTCATTTCTCAGAACAAGAATAGACTGACGAGTTTCAGAAGAAATTGCTTTGTTCCGGGCCATTTTGAGCCTGTAATCGAACCCACAAATGCTGATGCTCCAGATACGCAACTATTCTAAAGAAGGCAAGTTGTATTGCATCTTTAAAAAGAACCACAGTGTTCAGCTGTGCTAACATAATTGCAAAAGGGTTTTCTAATGATCAATTAGACTTTTAAAGTGATAAACTTGGATTAGCTAGCACAACGTGCCATTGGAACACAGAAGTGATTGTTGCTGATAATGGGCCTCTGCATATGTAGATATTCCATTAAAAATCAGCTGTTTCCAGCTACAATAGTCATTTACAACATTAACAATGTCTACACGGTATTTCTGATCAATCTGATGTTATTTCATTGGACAAAAAATGTGATTTTCTTTCAAAAACAAGGACATTTCCAAGTGACCCCAAACTTTTGAACTGTACTGTACGTCCTTCTACACGGGTCGACTGTAAATAATTGTTTTCATTATCAACTCATTAAGCCGAAAATGCCTACATTGATATCACAGAGTATGTGACTTTAGCTGATACAGTATATACTACAGTATGTGGACACCCCTTAAAATGAGTGGATTCGGCTATTTCAGCCACACCTGTTGCTGAAAGGTGTATAACATTGAGCACACAGCCATGCAGGCTCCATTGACAAGAGCGCAGTGACATTCAACGTGGCACCGTCATAGAATGACACCTTTCCAACAAGTCAGTTGGTCAAATTTCTGCCCTACTAGAGCTGCCCCGGTCAACTTTTAAGTGCCGTTATTGCGAAGTGGAAACGTCTAGCAGCAACAACAGCTCAGCCACAAAGTGGTAGGTCACAAAAGCTCACAGAATTGGACTGCCGAGTGCTGACGTTTATAACGCGTACAAATTGTCTGTCTTCGGTTGCAACACTCACTACCAAGTTCCAAACTGCCTCTGTAAGCAATCTCAGCACAATAACTGTTCATTGGGAGCTTCATGAAATATGTTTCCATGGCCGAGCAGCCACACACAAGCCTAAGATCACCATGCCCCATGCCAAGCGTCAGCTGAAGTGGTGTAAAGATTGCAACCATTGGACTATGTAGCAGTGAAAATGCTTTCTCTGGAGTGATGAATCATGCTTTACCATCTAGTAGTCCAACGGATGAATCTGGGTTTGGTGGATACCTGGAGAACGCTACCTGCCTGAATGCATAGTGGCAACTGTAAAGTTTGGTGGAGGAGGAATAATGGTATGGGGCTGTTTTTCATGGTTCGGTCTACAATGATATTCTATATGAAAAAGTTTGAGGAAGACAAATGTTTGAGGAAGACCCTTTTCTGTTTCAGTATGACAATGCCCCTGTGTACAAAGCGAGGTCCATACAGAAATGGTTTGTTGAGAACGGTGTGGGAGAACTTGACTGGCCTGCACAAAGCCCTGATCTCAAACCCATTGAACACCTTTGGGATGAATTGGAACGCCGACTGCTAGCCAGGTCTCATCACCCAACATCAGTTCCCGACCTCACTTATGCTCTTGTGGCCGAATGGGAGCATGTCCCCGCAGCAATGTTCCAACATCTCACGGAAAGCCTTCTTAGAAGATTGGCGACTGTATTAGCCGCAAAGGAGTTGTTCGAAGATCAGGTCTGTAGTGTGTATAAGAGAGGTATAAACAGATTGAGTGCTTTAATGTGATTTTCATTATGTGGTTCTTAAAGAGAACAGAGATATGAGACCAAGAAGGTGGAGAGAGATACGTGTATTTACTAGAGGCACATAATAAAACACAGAGTGTGTGTGTGTGTGTGTGTGTGTGTGTGTGTGTGTGTGTGTGTGTGTGTGTGTGTGTGTGTGTGTGTGTGTGTGTGTGTGTGTGTGTGTGTGTGTGTGTGTGTGTGTGTGTGTGTGTGTGTGTGTGTGTGTGTGTGTGTGTGTTTGGTATTCCTCCTCAGTGGCCAGTCGATATGTTGTGAGATTATTCAGATCAGTGCGAGGTTGAACTCTCCTCATTGACTTGATGAAGGTTTAGTCCGGTTAAAAAGCTGACACACTCCATTACCAAGAACATTCCTCTATTGATTAAACCATTTCAGGGGCTGGACATATCCTGAGGAGGAACTCCTCAATGACATTCATCATTTATTTATCTTTCTTTCTATCTTTCACTCTCTCTCTCCCTCTTAAAGGTGTGTGAGTTATGTATGTTGGTACAGTGGTTTATATAAGCCTGATAATTCCTGTATCGTCAAACTTTAAAGGTTTTGCCTTGTGAAATGAATCACCCATTTCACAGACTACAGCACCATATTAATATCTTAGCAACACTACAGCAAAGGCTATGGGACAAAGCCTTTAGCCTTTAAACATGCATTACTCAAGTATGTTGTACATTATTGGGATCAGTTACCCAATCAAAGTCATTGACTGACAAGAGAGTCCAACTATTTGTTTTCTGTTGTTTTTATATAATGACTCAAAGGTAAAACAAGTAAAGATGACCCCCTATAGAAATTGTGGTCAGAGAAAGCAGGTCATGATGGACAAAATATTGCAGATGGGAACAAGTTATTTGGTTTGGAATGAAACCCTAAGGCTGGAGTTACACAAAGCAACTTTCACACCACTTTAGTTGCTTCTTGATTGCCCGTTCACCTACTCTTTGTCTAACAAAGTCACAGCGCTTGGAACCAAAAATCTCAAATTGGACACCGGTCTAATGTCCATTGCTTGTGTTTCTTAGCCCAAACAAGCCTCTTCTTCTTATTGATTTCCTTTAGTAGTGGTTTCTTCGCAACAATTAGATCAAGAAGGCCTGATTTACGAAGTCTCCTCTGAACAGTTGATTTTGACATGTGTGTTTCTTTAACTCTGAGAAGCATTTCTTTGTGCTGCGATCTGAGGTGCAGGTAACTCTATTGAACTTGTCCTCTGCAGCAGAGGAAACAATGGGTCTTCCTTTCCTGTTGCAGTCCTCATTAGAGCTAGTTTCATCATTGCGCTTGATGATTTTTGGGACTGCACTTCTTTCAAAGTTCTTGAAATTTTACGGATTGACTGACCTTCATGTCTTAAAGTAACGATGGACTGTCGTGTCTCTTTGCTTATTTGAGCTGAGCTAAGGTTATGTTACTTGCAACCTGAAACTGCAACAAAAAATGTAAAAAAGTTGCATTGTGTACTGTAACTCCATTCTAACCAGACCTGGGTTGAAATGCATGTGTATTTTAATATTTGTTATTTAAAGACTTAGTTGAAGTCGGAAGTTTACATACACATTAGCCAATTACATTTAAACGCAGGTTTTCACAATTCTTAACATTTAATCCTAGTAAAGATTTCCTGTCTTAGGTCAGTTAGGATCACCACTTTATTTTAAGAATGTGAAATGTCAGAACAATAGTAGAGAAAATGATATATTTCAGCTTTTATTTCTTTCATCACATTCCCAGTGGGTCGGAAGTTTACATACACTCAATTAGCATTTGGTAGCATTGCCTTTAAATTGTTTAACTTGGGTCAAACGTTCTGGGTATCCTTCCACAAGCTCCCCACAATAAGTTGGGTGAATTTTGGCCCATTCCTCCTGACAGAGCTGGTGTAACTGAGTCAGGTTTGTAGGCCTCCTTGCCCGCACACGCTTTTTCAGTTCTGCCGACACATTTTCTATGGGATTGATGTCAGTGCTTTGTGATGGCCACTCCAATACCTTGACTTTGTTGTCTTTAAGCCATTTTGCCACAACTTTGGAAGTGTGCTTGGGGTCATTGTCCATTTGGAAGACCCATTTGCGACCAAGCTTTAACTTCCTGACTAATATCTTGAGATGTTGCTTCAATAATTGCTTCATAGTTGCTTCATAATTGTCCTACCTCATGATGCCATCTATTTTGGGAAGTGTTCCAGTGTACCAGTGTACCAGTGCCTCCTGCAGAAAAGAACCCCCACAACATGGTGCTTCACGGTTGGGATGGTGTTCTTCAGCTTGCAAGCATCCCCTTTTTTTCCTACAAACATAATGATGGTCATTATGGCTAAACAGTTATTTTTTTTCTTCATCAGACCAGAGGACATTTCTCCTAAAAGTATGATCTTTTCCCCAAGTGCAGTTGCAAACTGTGGTCTGGCTTTTTATGGCGGTTTTGAACCAGTGGCTTCTTCCTTACTGAGTGGCCTTTCAGGTTATGTCGATATAGGACTCGTTTTACTGTGGATATCGATACCTTTGTACATGTTTCCTCCAGCATCTTCACAAGGTCCTTTGCTGTTATTCTGGGATTGATTTGCACTTTTTGCACCAAAGTTCGTTCATCTCTAGGAGACAGAACGCGTCTTATTCCTGAGCAGTATGACAGCTGCGTGGTCCCATGGTGTTTATACTTGCGTACTACTGGTTGTACAGATGAACGTGGCATTTGGAAATTGCTCCCAAGGATTAACCAGTCTTGTGGATGTCTGCAAATTTATTTCTGATGTCTTGGCTGATTTCTTTTGATTCTCCCATGATGTCAAGCTAAGAGGCACTGTGTTTGAAGGTAGGCCTTGAAATACATACACAGGTACACCTTCAATTGACTCAAATTATGTCAATTAGCCTATCAGAAGCTTCTAAAGCCATGACATAATTTTCTGAAATTTTCCAAGCTGTTTAAATGCACAGTCAACTTAGTGTATGTAAACGTCTGACCCACTGGAATTGTGATACAGTGAATTATAAGTGAAATAATCTGTCTGTAAACAATTGAGCACCATGTAGATGTCCTAACCGACTTGCCAAAACTATAGTTTGTTATCAAGAAATTTGTGGAGCATGAGGAGGAGTAGTAAGGATCGGAGGACCAATGCGCAGGGTGGTACATGTTCATGCTCTTTATTAAAACAAGCGAACACTGAAACAAAACAATAAACAACACGTGAAATAACCAACCGAAACAGTTCTGTGTGGAACACACAGACACAGAAAATAAACACCCACGAAGCACAAGTGTATGTTTCTCAATCAGAGACAACTAACGACACCTGCCTCTGATTGAGAACCATACTAGGCCAAACGCAAAACACAACATAGAAAACGGAACATAGACAACCCACACAACTCACGCCCTGACCATACTAAAACAAAGACATAACAAAAGAACTAAGGTCAGAACGTGACAGCGGTTGAAAAACGAGTTTCAATGACTCCAACCTAAGTGTATGTAAACTTCCGACTTCAACTGTATGTTGTATTGTGTATTTGAGTATTTTTAAATAATGTGGCCCAAATCAACTTCTTCTAGATAATAGCAACTATTTCCCACAAATAGCCTACTATTCGAAAGTATTTACAAATACTTGGGTTAAATAAATGGGAGTGTATTTGAGTCAGTGTATTTTAGTTTTTCCAAATACATTCCAATATTCAACTACTTGTCTTTCAAATAAAAATATTGAAATACATACTTCCAAATGTCTTTGAAATGAATTGAAATACCCTAAATTATTATTTGAACCCAGATCTGAGCCTAACTCAGGAAAACTGTTCTACTCCATGCTACTGCTCTGAACCATACCCTATAATTAGACTATTGGGACCAATGCAGAACTACCTCACAGCTTTCCTTCTCATTTAAAACCCATCGGCCAGTCGGAATAACTCTGTTTACAGTGCAGCCTGCCCAGAACAACATTCACACACAGGACTGATTGCGCGGCCACTACCTCTGTGATTGCATCTTAAGTGAGTAATTATCCATGTCTCTCCCACTCTCAGCCAGCTAACTCTCTGATTGTGTTTCTATCACTGTGGACAATGTCTTTATTTAAGGGAGACCAAACTACATTTGAATTAAGCCTGAGAAATAGTTCAAATCGGAAACTGTGATGTGAGCATGCCATGCTTTTGTTTTAGGCAATAGAGCTTGGTAATGGAGTCATAGCACAAACTGAAGATGCACACCCCAAAAAACCACTGTCCCGAAGGCATAGTGGAAACGTTGGTTCCATCATTCAATACTGCTTTGGTTATGTTCAACTAAGCACAGCAGAGACTGTCAGTTGAACCTGCCTAGTGTCAAATGGAACATACATGTGTTCACAGCAATAATGTGTGAATACATTTGGCCAACCCAGACCCTGAACTTATACCAGCTTTGATTTGATCCCAAATGACTAAGGCTATATTTTACAGCCAGCTGCTGTAGGGTCAGTATTTATTCTATGTATACTGCTAGGCCATACTGTATGGTGTTTGTGTATTCTATACCACACAGCATAGTCCATGTTTCATGTTTACCGCACTCCGTGACTAATTTACCTCTTTGTGTTTATTAGGGCATCAAAGTCCTAATCAGTGTTAGGTTCCGAGAGGAGAGGGGGGAGAGAGAGGAGAGGAGGTGCAGACTATTCTTTAGCTTAATGGCCAATTAAGGCCTGCTAAACGTGAAGGCAGGAGCAGGATCTACTTCCAACCCCCTGTGAGACTCTGCTTGGAGAAAACCTCATAACCTCTCACTGGAACAGTTACGCACTAATTTTCCCTGGACACACAAACAGAAAGACACTTTCTCTCTTGTTCTCTCTAACATGGTAACTCAAACACATGGTCACTCACTCATATGGTTACTCCCTCCCTCACTTACTCTCTCTCTCTCCCTTTCTTTTAGTGACAGATAGATAGGAAAAGAGAGCAGCAAATTTAAGCTGCATCCTATACATTATGCTCAGTCTAAATGACCTAAATAAGGAATTCAATACCCTGGGTCTGAATAGGGAGCTTAGTCCACATATTTATTGAATGCAGGCTCTTTGTCCAATGCAAGAACATTCTGTGGTTTTGTGAGGGTTTAGACTTTACTCCTGTGATCCAATGGAGAGGAAATCAGATCTCTCTCTCTCTCTCTCTCTCTCTCTCTCTCTCTCTCTCTCTCTCTCTCTCTCTCTCTCTCTCTCTCTCCTCAGCAGAGAGAGAGAGAGAGAGAGGGAAGGGGGTTTTTACAAAAACCCCATTGCACTCTGGGGTTACACAGTGGCTTAATTGATCAGATCAGATGGTCAGTGACAGGAAGTGGGAATCAGAAATGTTAGACAGGAGCAAAACCAGAGCATATACAGTAAATCATTAATAGGGATAAGATTACAGTAGTCAAGTAGTCCACTGTATGATCATTTAATGTTGAGGTGGGATTACGCATGAACAAAACAAAAAATGTCTCAAAGATCAAACGGCATATTTTGGCTTTAACTTGAAAGGTCCCCAAGAAAGCTGAAGTAATCTGCCTAACTGACTACAGCACCATAGCACTCACGCTGGTAGCCATGCAATGCTTTGAAAGGCTGGTCATGGGTCACATCAACACCATCATCCCGGAAACCCAAGATCCACTCCAATTCACATACTGCCCCAACAGATCAACAGATGACGCAATCTCAATCTCACTCCACACTGCCCTATCCCAACTTGACAAAAGGAATATAGCTCAGCGTTCAACACTATAGTGCCCGCAAAGCTCATCAATAAGCTAAGGACACTGGGACTAAACACCTCCTTCTGGGACTGGATCCTGGACCTCTTGACGGGCCACCCCCCGGGTGGTAAGGGTAGGCAACAACACAGGGGTGCGTGCTTAGTCCCCTCCTGTACTCCCTGTTCACCCACCACTGCGTAGCAAAGCATGACTCCAACACCATCATTAAGTTTGCTGACAACACACCGATGGTAGGCATTATCACCAACAACGATGAGACAGCCTATAGGGAGGAGGTCAGAGACATGGCAGTGTGGTATAAGGATAACAGCCTCTCCCTCAACGTGAGCAAGACAAAGGAGATGATTTTGGACTACAGGAAAAGGAGGGCTGAACACGGCCACATTCACATCGACAGGGCTGTAGTATAGTGGATTGAGAGCGTCAAGTTCCTTGGTGTCCACATCACCAACAAACGATCATGGTCCAAACACACCAAGAAAGCCGTGAAGAGGGAAGGACAACAACTTTTTTCCCTCAGGACACTGAAAAGATTTAACATGGGTCCCCAGATTCTCAAAAAGTTATACAGCGCATCATTGAGAGTATCCTGACCAGTTGCATCACCGCCTGGTATTGTAACTGCTCGGCATCCCAGAGGAAGGAGCTACTGAGGGTAGTGCATACAGCCCAGTATATCACTGGGGTCAAGCTTCCTGCCATCCAGGACCTATATACTAGGATTAGGCGGTGACAGAGGAAGGCCCAAAAAATGGTCACCCAAATCATAGACTGTGTTCTCTGCTACCGCACAGCAAGGTGTACCGGAGCGCAACTTATAGGTCCAAAATGCTCCTTATCAGCCTCTACCCCCAAGCCATAAGCCTTCTGAACAATTAATCAAATGGCCACCTGGACTACTCTGACCCCCCCCCATCCCCCCTTGTTTTTACACTGCTGCTACTCGCTGTTAATTATCTATGCATAGTCACTTTACCCCTACCTTCATGTAAAAATGACCTTGACTAACCTGTACTCCCGCACATTGACTCGGTAACGGTACCCCCTGTATATAGGCCTCATTATTGTTATTTTATTGTGTTACATTTTTTACAAATTTTTTCAAATGTATTTAATTTACTACATATTTTCTTAACTCTATTTTCTTAAAACTGCATTGTTGGTTAAGGGCTTGTAAGTAAGCATTTCACTGTAAGGTCTACTACACCTGTTGCATTCGGTGCATATGGCAAACACAATTTGATTTGATTTGAAATGTACGTTTATTTTCCTGGAAAACGCAAGGTTTATTGTTGTTGGAAGCATTATCTGCAGTAGGCCTACCATCTTTCTAGTTATCTTATTCCCTTGTGACACTAGCTGCCCACACTGCAGATAGACACAAACACACACATACACACCATCCCTGTGGCCATGTTTGGAGGTAGGGCCCATCTACATGCACAGCGTGTAATGATGTCTAAGAGCTATTTCATGGTGCAGGTTTGGTTTGAATTAGAGGCCAGCGGGAGAGCATGCTGTCTCTCTTTCGCACACGCATACACACTCGTAAACAGACACACACACACACACACACACACACACACACACACACACACACACACACACACACACACACACACACACACACACACACACACACACACACACACACACACACACACACACACACACACACACACACACACCATATCCAATGAATACCACCATCACATCAAATACAGTATGTCCATACGCAATGCAGACATTTACAACAAGAAAAACACACACACAGGGACAGACACAAACATGAAAACATCTCAATCACAACCTGCCATACATGAAAAAGTATCCACTATTAAGGACAAATATGTGCTCTATGTGGTAGGTAGCGCCATATGAGAATGAATACATCTAGATTGAGTACATGTATGAATTCTGAGAACAAGGCTCTGAAAGACAGACAGCTGTTGGAGGAGTGTGTGTGACGGTGTGTGTGACCTTTTTAAGATCCAGACAAACTGATAAACACGCTCCCTCTGTGCCTGTCATTTACAGGTTGGGTATTGACGTCCTACAGCCCGTTCCCATGAGACTCACACACACATACAGCACACATACACACACGCACACACACACACACACACACACACACACACACACACACAAAACAGTCTGTTATTCATATCTCTATTATAATTGCCTATGATTTCATATTGCCCACCCTGTAGCTTCAGGCATGCAGGTGTCTATTCATTTCATCAAAACAATGGCTTTCTCTCCTATCATGTCTCTGGCCTCCCTTCTTCATTAGCCGGGGCTAACAATGGAGCGTGTGCTCCCTGAAGTTATGGTCAAGGGTGCCTCGTTGAGCTTGCTTTCTCGTAGGGGTTGAATGCCAGTGTTCGGGTGATGTTTCGGGGAAAAACGAGCATAAGCTCCTTAACACAAGACATTTGGCTGACACCGGGCGGTGAGCGCTTGTGTCAACCTCTCCGGCCATTTGGAGACTGCTGCCTCAGGGTGACAGGTCAGTGGACAAAACAATCCACCTGACGGAGGACTAGGACGAGGAACAGACACACCAAGACACGTGCACGTCCACAAAAATGCATACACAAAGACACATATGAGCGTGGGTACACATAAGCACACATAGAGTAGGTCAAGGTCTCTCCCGCCCATACTTAAACACACCAAGACAGGCATGTACTCAAAAACAAACACATATGCATACCCAAAACCCAAAACATATAAAAAGGATACCAGTTATAAAGACCGACGTCTGTCCCCCTCCCCCCACACTGAAGTCGAATTAGCATAATACAAAAATCCCCATCAAAATCGGTCAGTTTAAGCTGGAGATAACAGGGTTTTGTTTGCATTGGATGGGCCTCAATCCACCACATGCGCCTATGTCGTACTTTCGCATCTGCGGTGAAAGGTGACAGAGCTCGAGCCGTGTTTGTCGGACCATGAGACATCCTGAAAAAACGGTCTTCTCACAGAATCAGCTGTCCCGTCCAAATGGCCTAAAAACGTATGAACCCTCTATGGAAAGATGAGATCCTCTGTTTTGCTCTAAGACTCCCACAAGAGTCTTGGACCTCGTCTGAAGTCAGTACAGACGATATGCCAACTTCTGTCAGTAGCGTAAGAATAGTTTGGGCTACACACTAATATCACCTGTGGAGAACTATCGGTTGTTCCATGTACAGAATCTGTTATTCAATGCGTTTGTATGGGCTAATAGCAGTAAGGCGAAATACATTTTTTGATATATAATTTTTTATTGGCACTTCAAGGCTTCTTAAAAATGTAAAATCAAACGGAAAAATGATGGCATGACCTTCTTAAAATATTTCCATGTAGTTTAGTAGAACCCCCCCCCCCTTCCCCAGGCTTAGACAGTGCTTAGACTCTTATGGGCTTTATATCCCTCTGTAGAAAGGTGTGACTCTCACGAAGACGTATGTGTCCGTTGTTTTGCTCTAGGATGCCCACAGGCCTCACAAGACTCATCTGTCGGTCCCCGGTACAAATGTAAAAACTGAATGGAAGTACAGTGTATATGCTGTATAGAGACTGCTGGGTGCCAAAAATAAGGTATTAAATACATGTAAAAAAAAATAGATTGAAAAAGTTTCCTGATCATTCTTATATCTCTAAGATATAGGACAGACACTTCAGAACAAACTTCCTTTCCATTTTTTTTTCTTTCTTTGGGGGGGGGGGGACTATTTGCAAATAGCAAATATTATGTTCAATGTGTTTGCATGGGCTATTGCAGTAAGGCCAAATAACATTTTTCATCAAATAATTATGTTTACCTAATGAGTTTTACATTTCAAAATCAAATAGCAAAATGATCCTTGGTATGACCTTCTTAAAACAATTCCATATAGCTTAGCTGAACCCCCCCCCCCCCCTGCTTAGACAGGGCTTAGACTCAAATGGGTTAAACCTTATATCACAAAATGAGTTTGAGAAAATAAAAGTTATGGTTATACAACTATGCCCTAACATGCAGCCTTGTAAGGAAATGAGAAAGTGACAGTGCATCCGGCTAAATGTTCCTCATTAATTGTGCCCACACGACATCCAGCCCCATATGGCATCCATTTATCTAACTCTCAGACAACGCCTCAGCTACAGTACTATATATACAATTTTTATATTATATGCTGTTTATAATGTACAACAAGAAAGTGGTTAATCATTATTTACTTCTAAAGGAAGAGACAGGTTTTTTATTTTTAATTAACAGAAATGGTAGATAATTTATTCGTGGCATAGTTTTTCAGAAGTAAAACATCTGTCCGATAATGATTTTTGTGTTGTTTATTCATTTGGAAAATATCTAACCTTTTACTTTGTTAAACTACACAATCCTAATCATATTTTACCGAAATATAGAAGGCAGGAAAATAATTGTACAGTTATTTCCTAAAACACTCTGTTATAATTAATTAAAAATAAACTAAGAGGATAACATTTTTGATTGGTCTGATCTGGCAGCGGTCAGTGTAGATGCCCGAGGGTCATCAGTCATCAGTAACGCTGGGTGTCAGACCATTGACATTTCAGAGGGACGGGAATTTACCCTACCCTGTCCCAACAAAGAGAGGATGATGATGCCAAGGGCAGTGTGTGCGTGAGTGTGTGTGTCCATGTGTGCTTGCCTATATGTGTGTGACTCAAGTCAAATTGTATTTACTGTTAACAATCATTTTATCAGAAAATACATTTTACATCCACCTCCGAGACATTAATTGAATTGTAACATTCACATTGCACTGCATCCATATCTCTGTGGATGTGAATGTATTGTGAAATGTGGAGCAGGATCATATGCTAAATTTAATGACTTGGGTTCGGCTTCAGATCAAATTGAATATGAAGCGAGTGTGATCTTCATCTCTATGCCTCCCACACACATACAGAAACACAGACTCACATACACAGACACAGAAACACACACATACAGAAACACACACACAGGTCAGAGAATCCCAGTGGCCCAAAAACTGGCAGGCATCCTCCACTGTGCTCCAGTGATCCAGCAGGCTTTCTTTTACACCCTGCCAAGATGCATTCCCCTACACACTGGCCATTGCATCCCATTCTCCTCTCCAATCAGCCATTATTCTCTGCGCTCACTCACACACACTTAACACAGAGAAATATGGGAACATGAGGCTTATTTGTGGACAGTTGCTTTGTTAAGTTTCAAAACTGTTTACATATTAAAGATGGAGAGTACATCATTGAAACAAACAGACAGCCTTGGTCTCTGAATAAAGGAATATAATGAAGAACAATACAACAAAAGAGAAGAACAAAAATGAATGTAGAAAAATTAGTAATGACCTACTAGTATCTATCTGTGAATAGTTCTTAGGTATACTGTATAAAGAAAAATGGGTTATTCACACAAATCTTATATTTCGGTGTCACTAATAGTATTGTAGCAGCTTGGTCCATAGAGCCCTATGTATACCAACACCAAAGCTGTCCTGTTCTCCTCTCCACTTCTCCACAATGACCCATATCTCCTCAGACTGGGGCAGTTTCAGTCCTCACTGCATCCCTTCCTTTATCCCCCCCCCCCTCGCCCCGCCCCAACCTCTCCTATGCTCTAAAATCCTCTGTGTCTACCTTTTTTGTCACAATCAAAGCCTCCCAGCCACTGTGGCAAGTAGATAAAAAAGATCTACCAGACAGTCAGATTCTTTACAACCAATAACCCCCCCCCCCACATGGATGAATATGCTTTGTAATGTTTCTAAAATAAGAATTGTATCAGTAAGAAGTGATGAGGTATATTGTTCAACGTTATTTCATTTTTTTTGTGACCAATGTCTTTTAACCAAAATATCCCAGATAAGACAAACATTTTCAGCTGCCCCTTTTAGGGCTAGATGTTACCGTGGCAACGAGCTGCTGGAGTCCTCAGTGACAGCATGCCTGTGAGAGAGAGTGTGACTAGTAGCCTAGCAGTTGAACCAAACTCAAACATTTAAAAACAACTTAGCTTGTGAACAAAACTATTTAAATTGCCAAGAAACACGAAGGCAAAGTCTAACTTTAGTAGACTTTCCAAGTCCATTAGACGAAATGTAACGCCTTTGCGCAGCGCTTCCCATGTTGCTGAGTGTCGCATGAGGTGGGATATACAAAACTATAGCAGTGGTCACTAATGGGTCGGTTGCAATCGATTAGTCGATCTCCAAGGCTTTCCTAGTTGATCGCCAAACATTTCTGTAATAAGACAAATAATAAAGCCTAGTTTTTATTTTGTTTCGCTTTGTTTGCAGCCGGTGCAATTGATTCAGCTGCCCTGCGAGCTAGGTGTTCCCATTTTGAACTATTTCTGGAAGGTACAAACTTCACCCACCCGGCGGGCCTGGAGACAGAATCAAGTGCACCTATAGGCCTACCTCTGACCAATCAGATAGCTCAGATCAGTGTCTTTTTAACTGTCTTTTTATTTCACCTTTATTTAACCAGGTAGGCCAGTTGAGAACAAGTTCTCATTTACAACTCCAACCTGGTCAAGATGAAGCAAAGCAGTGTGACACAAACAACAACACAGAGTTACACATGGAATAAACAAACATACAGTCAATAACACAATAGAAAAGTATATATACAGCGTGTTAAGATAAGGGAGGTAGGGCAATAAATAGACCATAATGGTGAAATAATTACAATTTAACAATTAAACACTGGAGTGATAGATGTGCAGAAGATGAATGTGCAAGTAGAGATACTGGGGTGCAAAGGAGCAAAAAAAAATAACAATATGGGGATGAGGTCGTTGGAAGGGCCATTTACAGATGGGCTATGTACAGGTGCAGTGATCTGTGAGCTGCTCTGACAGCTGATGCTTAAAGTTAGTGAGGGAGATATGAGTCTCCAGCTTCAGTGATTTTTGCAATTCTTTCCAGCCATTGGCAGCAGAGAACTGGAAGGAAAGGAGGCCAAAGGAGGAATTGGATTTGGGGGTGACCAGTGAAGTATACCTGCAGTGTATGCAGTCATTGGTCTGCAGCTTCCAGAAGCCCACAGTTAAGTATATAGTCAACTCTACTGCGTGAGATTTCAAAACTTTAAAAAACATGATGATTGAGAGAGAGAGAGAGAGAGAGAGAGACTTTTATAAGCCATAAAACGCCTTCTCCTTGTCCACTTGCACCACAATGTGTATCGATAAACTTGCCAATTATTATTAGCAGCTTGTGTTTTTTAATATGGAGGGATATTTCCCGTTCTCTGTTCGTACGAGTAACAACATGAATTGGCGCATGTCAGAAATAATTAAGTGTGACTTGAATTTCATCATCAGCTGGAAGACGGTGTTCCCTTTTTGGTCAGTCATCCCTCAGCGGAGGGAGGGATCGCTGACCATCAGATGCAGGCGCCATCAGACCAGAAAAAAATAAAAAATGCAAATATTTTTTCAATTTTTGCTTTACAAGTAATAAAATAAATAATATATAACCAGTGTGATCATACGTATATACTGTACTCGATGCCATCTACTGCATCTTGCCTATGGCGTTCTGTACCATCACTCATTCAAATATCTTTATGTACATATTCTTTATCCCTTTACACTTGTGTGTACAAGGTAGTAGTTTTGGGATTGTTAGGTTAGATTACTCGTTGGTTATTACTGCATTGTCGGAACTAGAAGCACAAGCATTTCGCTACACTCGCATTAAGATCTGCTAACCATGTGTATGTGACAAATACATTTGATTTGATTTGATTTTGAGTAGTGACTTCAACTAGATTTGGCTGCCACCTGTTGCACAGGTGTAGTAACTACACTGGGCAGCTGGTCAAATCAGACTTAAGATATGCAATTAATCAGACGCCTTGATGCAAAGCGACCTGGTTACATGGTAGTGGAAACAGATCATAGAAACAGGATTACAAACATACATAGTCAATTATTGGGTTATTTAGGTGTTTTTATGAGTTCCACTGAAACAAGAAGAGGATTCTAATAAAAGGCAAGTCTTTGTCTCATGCACCGGATCAATAGACAAACAACTGTAGCATACCTTAAAGGGGCAATCAGCTGTTGCTACATCAATTTTGGTTGCACTTAAAAATGTATGATATGTATCTATTGATTCCTGAAGAATCTAACTTATAAATGCCTCATGAGCTTAGTTCAACTGTCGTAGTCGAACATAACCCCAAATATAAGCTTGTTTTAATCCTATTTTGTAAACATAGAATATGTAAGCAAACACCATAGAGCCTCAAAACATGGTTAAAACTATAATTTTGATATAATAGATAGTCAGTCCTTGCATCTATTGCTCTTTGAATTTGAGAGTGGTTACATTTCTCCAGCCCTCAGCTTTTTACTGAAAGAGGAGCAGGGAAGACAGTTTCTTATTGTTTCGACTGCCACTTTAAGAAGTTAAATTGAAGATTAAAAACAAACAAAAATACGTTAGAGATACTATAAAAACAGCACATCACTCCCACTGCATGTAGGACAGCAAACAATCAATCAATCAAATGTATTTGACAAAGACCTTTTTTTACATAAAAATAATAACCACAGTGGTTAAAGAGGGGGCAACAGTTCAACACCTCAGGAGCAAATGTCAGTTGGCTTTTCATAGCTGAGCATTCTTAGGTCAAGACAGCACGTCTGGGGAAAAAGGGAGAGAGAGAGAGTCGAAACAGCAGGTCCGAGGCAAGGTAGCACATATGTTTGTATTATTATCCTAGAAGTACCTACGTCCTCTTCATACATACACCAAATTACACACTTACAACCCTTAGGCTTGCTAAAAAATATAGTTTAGGCTATAGCTTACCTCAATGTGTTGCAGGCATCTCTCTAATATCTCCCTCTCCAAGGAATAGCTGTTCTACACTTCGGTCATATGCACAGTCTCCAGGGCGAGGATCAGGTGGGAAGCAGAGTCCAGGATGGTGTAAGTGCCAAAGGAGGCACAATGGCCTGGCGAATTACCACCGTGCGCCTCCAGATACAATAACAGGACTGTCACCAATTGTATGACCATAGTTATGTTTGGAGGAAAAAGGGGGAGGCCGAAGAACACCATCCCAACCATATAGCACGGGGGTGGCAGCATCATGTTGTGGGGTGCTTTATTTCAGGAGGGACTGGTGCACTTCACAAAATAGATGGCTTCACGAGGAAGGACAATTATGTGGATATATTGAAGCAACATCTCATGACATCGGTTAGGTATTTTTCCATGGGGCACAGAGAGAGAAGCAAGCTTCCACGAACTGCATGTCAATGAAGAGATATGTGAAAAAACACCTTGAGGATTGATTCCAAGCAACGTTTGCCAGTTAATCCGGAAAAAGTTTCACGTTTAGGTGACTGCATTTTCGGTTCGTTTCGGCAGCCAGGCGCAATGTAAAACTTCTTGCGACAAGGGGCGATAGCTTTGTTTTAACCTCTTACACTTATGGTGGCGCTATTTCAGGAAACACTGCGCATTTGGTATGTGGCTGGGAGTCTCCTCATTGAAAACATCAGAGGCTCTGTCTTTCAGATCTCCTTATATGGCTTCAAAGGAATAAATGATTTTATTTATTTGGTTATCTGGCGGTGTTTTGTGAAAAACAGAGAGAGAAGCAAGCTCCACGAACTGCAACAAACAAATGCGATATTATGTAGTTAATTCCCTCTTACACAAATTTAATCTTGCATATGCTGAGCTACACAAAATATATGGTTCAAAAGCATATTTTGGGAGCGCATTATTTTAATTTTATTTGCGATTTTTTTAGATTATGCTAAAACTTAGTCACAATCCCGGATCCGGGATGGGGAGTTTCAAGAGCAAGATATTTTGTCACAAAAAGATGCTCGACTATGCATATAATTGATAGCTTTCGAAAGAAAACACTCTGACGTGTCCAGAACTACAAAGATATTTTCTGTGCGTGCCCTAGAACGTTAGCTTCAGGCAAAACCAAGATGAGACGGCATCCAGGAAATGAGCAGGATTTTTGAGGCTCTGTTTTCCATTGTCTCCTTATATGGCTGTGAATGCGAGAGGAGTAAGTCTGCCCTTTCTGTCGTTTCCCCAAGGTGTCTGCAGCATTGTGACGTATTTGTAGGCATATCATTGGAAGATTGACCATAAGAGACCACATTTACCAGGTGTCCGCCCAGTGTCCTGCGCCGAAATTGGTGTGCAAAAGTCAGCTGCAAGTATTTTTCCATGGAATTTAGAGAAGAATGCAAGCTTCCACGAACGATATATCAATGAAGAGATATGTGAAAAAACACCTTGAGGATTGATTCCAAACAACGTTTGCCATGTTTCGGTCGATATTATGTAGTTAATTCGGAAAAAGTTTGACGTTGTAGCAAAATGCGATGTACAAAACGGAACGATTTCTCCTACACACAGACGCTTTCAGGAAAAACTGCGCATTTGGTATGTAACTGAGAGTCTCCTCATTGAAAACATCCGAAGCTTTTCAAAGGTAATTGATTTTATTTATTTGGTTATCTGGTTTTTGTGAAAATGTTGCGTGCTAAATGCTACTCAAAATGCTAAGCTAGCTTAGCATACTCTTACACAAATTAGTCAATTTCTATGGTTCAAAAGCATATTTTGAAAATATGAGATGACAGTGTTGTTAAGAAAAGGCTAAGCTTGAAAGCAGGCGCATTATTTTCATTTTATTTGCGATTTTCAGAAATCGTTAACGTTGCGTTATGCTAATGAGCCTGAGGCTTTAGTCACGATCCCGGATCCGGGATGGTGAGTTTCAACAGGTTAAACAAGATATTTTGTCACGAAAAGATGCTCAACTATGCATATAATTGACAGCTTTGGATAGAACACACTCTGACATTTCCAAAACTGCAAAGATATTGTCTGTGAGTGCAACAGAACTGATGTTATAGGCGAAACCCAGATAAAAATCCAACCAGGAAGTGCCGCATATTTTAAAACCGCCTCATGCCAATGACTCCTCATATGGCTGTGAATGAGCTACGAATGAGCTTACGTTTTCTACGTATTCCCCAAGGTGTCTACAGCATTGTGGCGTCTTTTTACGCATTTCCGTTGAAGAATAGCCGTAAGGGACCATATTTAGCAAGTGGTCACATGGTGTCTCCAGCAGAAAATCTTGACAAAAATACTGAGGTAGCTATTTTTCCAATCGCTTCATATGAGAAACCAATTGCCTCGATGGGTATATTATCGAGTATATATGTTAAAAACACCTTGGGGATTGATCCTAAACAACGTTTGCCGTGTTTCTGTCGATATTATGTAGCTCATTTGGAAAAAAGTTTGGCGTTGTAGTGGTAGCATTTTCCGGTCGATTTCTCAGCCAAGCATGATGATCAAATGGGAGCTATTTCGCCTACAAAAATGATCTTTTTGGAAAAAAGGAACATTTGCTATCTAACTGGGAGTCTCCTCAGTGAAAACTTCCGAAGTTCTTCAAAGGTAAATGATTTAATTTGGTTGCTTTTCTTATTTCCGTGAAAATGTTGCCTGCTGCCATCAGAGCCTAGCATAGCATTATGCCATGATAAACTTACACAAATGCTTATCTAGTGTTGGCTGTAACGCATATTTTGAAAATCTGAGATGACAGTGTGATTAACAAAAGGCTAAGCTTGTGTTTGAATGTATTTCATTTGCGATTTTAATCAATAGGAAAAGTTTCTAGGGGTATTTATGTCCGCTGCATTATGCTAATTCGTTTGAGGCTATGATTACGCTCCCGGATCCGGGATTGCTAGTCACAAAAGGTTAAAGCTTGGTCACAAAAGGGTCTTCCAAATGCACTTTGTGTTCCAAAGTTGTGTTAAAATGGCTTAAGGACAACAAAGTCAAGTTATTGGAGTGGCCATCACAAAGACCTGACCTCAATCCTATATAGCATTTGTGGGCAGAACTGAAAAAGTGTGTGTGAGCAAGGAGGCCTACAAACCTGACTCAGTTACACCAGCTCTGTCAGGAGGAATAGGCCAAAATTCGCCCAACTTATTGTGGGAAGCTTCTGGAAGCTAACCAAAACCTTTGAACCAAGTTAAACAACTTAAAGGCAATGCTACCAAATACTAATTGAGTGCATGCAATCCTCTGACCCACTGGGAATGTGGTGAAAGAAATACAAGCTAAAATAAACAATTCTCTCTACTATTATTCTGACATTTCACATTCTTAAAATAAAGTGGTGATCCTAACTGACCTTAGACAGGGAATATTTATTTGGTTTAAATGTCAGGAATTGTGAAAAAATGATTTTAAATGTATTTGGCTAAGGTGTATGTAAACTTCCAACTTCAACTGTAGACGAGCAGTTGGTTTGCAAACTGTCGCAGCGACATTGTCTCCAGGCTGAGGAAGTGACAAGTTTCCACAAATATGGAGTGGAAGCCACCAGTAAGGAAGACCGCTGATGGCAAAAACAGATTCCCTGTAAACAACTTTCCCACTCTGCTCTGGGACTCCCACTTCCTCATATTGGCCCACAACACACTGTCTCCATGGTGATGGAAAAACCATTTATTTCAGGGATGAACTGATGACACCTTCTCAACATCCTGGCTCATGGCAGACAATGAACAACTCCTTCAGCTTGCTATCAAAAACGATGTATTTCAGATCTTGCACACACTCTTCTATAGTAAATGTATCAGTTTGTCTCTGTGGATGGTTTGTCCTCTGACAAATCAACTGTAAATGTTAGTGTTCCTCAAGGCTCCGTTTCACTATATTTTTTACCACTTGGTAATGTCAATCAGAAACATAATGTTAACTTTCACTGCAGTGCGGAGGACGCACAGCTGTACATTTCAATGAAACGTTATGAAGCCCCAAAATTTCCCTCCCTGGACGCCTGTGTTTCAGACATAAGGAAGTGGATGGCTGCAAATGTTCTACTTTTAAACTCGGATTAATCAGAGATGCTTGTTCTAGGACCCAAGAAAGAAAGAGATATTCTGTTGATTAATTCATTAATCTTGATGGTTGTACAGTCGTCTCAAAAAAAAACTGAGAAGAACCTTGGCGTTACACTGGACCCTGATCTCTCTTTTGACGAACATATCAAGAATGTTTCAAAGACAGATTTTTTCCATCTACGTTACATTGTAGAAATCAGAAACTTTATGTTCAGAAATGATGTAAAAAAATGTATCCATGCTTTTGTCACTTCTAGGTTATACTACTGCAATGCTTTACTTCCCGGCTACCCAGATAAAGCACTAAATAAACTTCAGTTACTGCTAAACACAGCTGCTAGAATCTTGACTAGAACCAACAAATTTGATCATATTACTCCAGTGCTAGCCTCTCTACACTGGCTTCCTATTAAGGCAAGGGCTGATTTCAAGGTTTTACTGCTAACCTCCAAAGCATTACTTAGGTTTGCTCCTACCCATCTTTCCGATTTGTTCCTGCCGTACAAACCTACATGTACACTACAAGACGCAGGCCTCCTTACTGTCTCTTGAATTTCTAAGCAAACAGCTGGAGGCAGGGCTTTCTCCGATAGAGCAACATTTCTATGGAATGAGCTACCTACCCATGTGAGAGACACAGACTCGGTCTCAACCTTTAAGTATTTTTTGAAGACTCATCTCTTCAGTAGGTCCTACGACTGAGTGTCGTTGGGCCCAGGAGTGTGAAGGTAAACGGAAAGGCCCTGGAGCAACGAACCGCCCTTGCTGTCTCTGCCTGGCCGGTTCCCCACTCTCCACTGGGATTCTCTGCCTCTAACATTATTACAGAGGCTGAGTCATTGGCTTACTGGTGCTTTTCCATGCTGTCCCTAGGAGGGGTGCGTCACTTGAGTGGGTTGAGTTAATGACGTGATCTTCCAGTCTGGGTTGGCGCTCCCCCTTGGGTTGTGCTGTGGTGGAGATCTTTGTGGGCTATACTCAGCCTTGTTTCAGGATGGTAAGTTGGCGGTTGAAGATATTCCTCTAGTGGTGTGGGGGCTGTTCTTTGGCAAAGTGGGTGGGGTTATTTCCTACCTGTCTGGCCCTGTCTGGGGGTATCGTCGGACTGGGCCACAGTGTCTCCCGATCCCCCCTGCCTCAGCCTCCAGTATTTATGCTGCAGTAGTTTATGTGTCGGGAGCTAAGGTCAATCTGTTATATCTTGAGTATTTCTTCTGTCTCATCCTGTGTCCTGTGTGAATTTAAGTATGCTCTCTCTAATTCTCTCTCTCTTTCTCTCTATCTTTCTTTCTTTCTCTCTCACAGAGGACCTGAGCCCTAGGACCATGCTTCACGACTACCTGGCCTGATGACCCCTTGCTGTCCGCAGTCCACTTGGCTGTGCTGCTAATCCAGTTTCAACTGTTCTGCGTGCGTCTATGGAATCCTGACATGTTCACCGGACATGCTACCTGTCCAAGACCTGCAGTTATCAACTATCTAGAGACAGCAGGAGCGGTAGAGATACTCTGAATCATCGGCTATGTAAAGCCAACTGACATTTATTCCTGAGGTGCTGATCTGTTGCACCCTCAACAACCACTGTGATTATTATTATTTGACCCTGCTGGTCATCTATGAACATTTGAACATCTTGGCCATTTTCTGTTATAATCTCTACCCGGCACAGCCAGAAGAGGACTGGCCACCCCTCATAGCCTGGTTTCTCTCTAGGTTTCTTCCTAGGTTCTGGCCTTTCTAGGGAGTTTTTCCTAGCCACTGTGCTTCTACACCTGCATTGCTTGCTGTTTGGGGTTTTAGGCTGGGTTTATGTACAGCACTTTGTGACACCAGCTGCTGTAAGAAGGGCTTTATAAATACATTTGATTGTTTGATATATCTTGGCTCGCACTGTGATTATTGTGATTCTGAGCTCTCGGGTTCATACAGCAAGTTATGGTCTTCACTGATCTCACTCTCTGTCAGCTCCATCTGTGGTGTATAGGGGCAGGACTCGGTTTTATACAGATGGTCATGAGCGCAATCTAGCTGGGCCTCGAGCTCTTTAGTGATGGTCCCGATGGACCTCTTCTCCACCACAGCACAGGAACACTCTGGCACCCAGGGGTCAGTTTGGCATGCTGTACTAACCATTCTTTCCTGTTGGTAGAAAACAATTAAGGCATCTATTAGGCTATAGTTATATTCAAGAATCACTGCAAATACTGTATGTTGTCCATTTTTTACCTCAGGGATGATAGATTGTGTCTTGAAATGAACAATAGCCCTAGACATTGCTTGGATTTGCAATTTCTTGCACAGTCTCCTCCAGGATGAAAACATTTTCAGGGATGAAGATGTCATCCTTAAAACAAACAAATATGTTGTGAAAAAACTAAACTAAACCCAAATATATCAGGTGGCATTAACAAGCTACCTGTCTTGTATGCTAAGTCAACACACACACACACACACACACACACACACACACACACACACACACACACACACACACACACACACACACACACACACACACACACACACACACACACACACACACACACACACAGCAAATACAGGGACATTTACTATTCAGCAAACATTAGCTATGTCAACTTCAGTCTAGCTAAATGAGGTGGAGCTTACGTAATTCCCCCCCCCCCCCCAAAAAAAAATATGTCAACAAAATGTAATACTGTACTTGACTATTTGAGGTGGAAGCTAGCTACAGTAACTACCTAATAACAGGGCTACACGGAGAAACGGTTGCAATTTTAGTTGCAGTTGCTCTTAGTTGTTGCGTAAATTGACCCATTATTGTTTTTACTTCAATCAACGTCTTTCGCTGATTTTACCTTTAATTCTCCAAAGTGGGTCTGGAGATAAATATTTCAAGGTTATTCTGTTTTCTCTGTCTTGTCTTGTTTTCTGGGATCTGTGACTTTAATAAGAATATATGCATGTCTAAACAGGGTGTGTAGTGAAGAATAACCCCTGTTGTTTCCTCAATGCTTATAGCCCCGTCAACTGATGAAGGATAAATGACAAAGATACCACACAACGGACAAAGAACAAGCCCTCACAACCGATGATAGAGATGGCTTGGGTGGGTATCTTTTTATGTTGACACTGTTTTATACAAAACACCTGACAGACTGTTTCTAGCTCCCTGAACCTATCAACAATTAAGACCAAACCCAACGATCACAGTTCAGACCGAACCAAGCAATGGCTGTTGTTGTTATTGTTATCATTACCCTTTCATGTTGTCCCCTGGAACTGAGTGTCCTTGACGACATACCTCATTAGGGGTGTATGTTGTGAGGGGTTAAGGCAAAGGAGAATTACGTTTGAAAATAAGGAAGTGTTTTCTGTTCTAAAGGGATGGTTATATCAGAGTCTCTCAAAAATACAACAGTTATTTCCCAAGGTCTTTATATGAGTTAGACCATTATGAATGTATAGGACAACAACAACTACTGACCATACATTTAATGGAGAGGGAGGGGGTTGAATGCCCATAGGACCTTAGCACTGACCAACAACAATATGAAGACAATAATAACCATTTGTCTTACTAATATGGTGGAAAATAGTTGCATACTGTTGAAGCTAGACTAAAAAAACAGAGAGGATGAAAAGAGTTGCTTAGCCGTGTGTGCAACAAGAAAAGTTGAGAGAGACTTTTCATCTTTGAGGGAGATGTTAAATAATGAAGTTGACACTGCTGCCCGCCCCATTAGTCTAGGCCTTTATGGACCATTACTGTCAGGGTTAGAGGACACTCAAGAGCCAGAGGCCTACATACACACACAAACACACCCACGCACACAGGCAGGCACACACACACACACGCACGCATGCGCGCAAGCACGCACGCACGCACGCCCTCACACACACACACACACACACACACACACACACACACACACACACACACACACACACACACACACACACACACACACACACACACACACACACACACACACACACACACACACACACAAACTGCAACAGATACCTGGACTCCCCTCTCTCTAGGTAATAGATAGAGATTTGCCAGCAGTACTGGGTCGGGAGGAAAGGAGGTGTGTCGTTGTATATGTGAAAGAACACAATTTGCACTTCCTTTGTGTGTGCATAAGTGTTTGTTAGTGTGTGTAAGCGCACGTGTGTGTAGGTGTGTGCTCACGTGCATGTGTGTGTGTGCATGCTTGTCTGTGTGCAGGTGAGTGATGCAGTGTCTGGCTCCATTCTCCACCTCACTGTCAGGAAATATAATTTGTGCCTTCAGTGCTTCACCTGGATCATATTCAGCATGCAAATGTATTTCCCTAATAGTCTGAGCGTGAGATGGCCCACCAGGATTAATGATGGCATTCTCAAATGCAGCCCATATGCCTCCCCGGACCACCGGGATATTACCCACCTCTGACATGGAAAAATTGTGTTAGTTCTACAGAGGAAAACGGCGGGATATTTGTCCTGCTAGACAATATAATAGGCCAGCGCATCATCAGATTGCAAAGTCATTTCAAAAACCTTGAAGACAAATAGTGGAGAGAGAGAGAGAGAGAGAGAGAGAGAGAGAGAGAGAGAGAGAGAGGGGGAGAGAGAGAGAGAGAGAGAGAGAGAGAGAGAGAGAGAGAATAGATGGTACATATCCTAATCTGGTGGAGTAGTTATCCTTCATTTCAGGTGGAGAGGCGCTGCGATGACACATACACCAGGGCGGACTCTGGCCCTTATTTAAATGAAGCTTGCCGCATTGTGCCGAGCTCGGCTCTTTCCCGGGACACATCCCTTTTCTCTCCACCTTAATTAATCTTAGAGGCTGTTTTAGACTGCCTCCTCTAACCCCTTCTTTCTTGGGTTTTTAAAGCAAACACAATGAAATATGGACAGAGAAAATGTATTAATTATGACTCTGTGAGTATGCAGGGGTGGGGGGGCGGTGGGGCGCCAGGGGTGGCCAGGGAGAGGAGGAAGAAGGAAGAGAGAGAAATAGTAAGAGAAATTGGGGGAAGAGAGATTGAAATGGAAAGGTAAAGAGAGTAAAAGAGAGTAAAATAGAGAGAGAGAGAGAGAGAGAGAGAGAGAGAGAGGGATGGGGAGAAAGAGTAAAGCAGAGAGTATGAGAAACAGAGATAGATAGAGGATGGGGGCTTGGAGGAGTGAAAAGCTAATTAAAAAGATAAGTGACCAACAGTGCTCCCCTGTCAGGAGTGGGACCCACCCAGGAGTTAACCCCTTTGTGGCGACTGGCAGGTGGTGACATCATGGCTTTGTGTGGCCGACAGGGTGATGGAGGAGCTTGCTGTTCTCAGGTGATGCTCTACAGAGCCCATGCTCACGTACACACTAACACATAAACAAGCAAACGTACACACATCGCCTGTCTATTACAGCTCCACTGATAAAGGCACACAATGAATTTGCGGTTGCTACGAGGTAGAACAGACTCTATAATAATGTGTCTGCCTAGTTCATTATGATGGTCGCAGGTTGACACGGAGCATCTTATGCCGTTACTGCAGTAGGAGTGGAAGGTCTAATGAAAGGCTTGTTGTCATGAGCGCTTCCTTCACCGGTCCCCCTTCTCTCAACTGAACTGACCTGAGCTAAAACTCAACCCCCCCCCCTTGTGGTCCCCTCCCTCCCATCTCTCTCTACTAGCTTGGCCATTATAATGATAGGAAGAAATTCCTATGTCCCTGCTCTGGCATTGTCCAGTGTCAGAGGTCAAGATTAACAGAGAGGAGGCACAAGTTGACAGAGATGAGGCCCAGGTTGACAGAGAGGAGGCCCAGGTCGACGGGTTTTCATGTCACCTACATCTAGCCTAACTATTTGAATCGTTCTAAACAACCAATCAGCCTTATGGTATTTTTTATAGTTGATTTTCAACGTTTTTCCGCTGCCTAACTGGAGTGAGACCAGGATAAACATAGATAAACCTGATCTACAGTACTGCAGCTCTATACAGTCCCAGTAGTGAGGCACTTAGTATAAGGTACAGTGCTCCTTCCTTCCCTCCCTCATCATAATGAAAAACAAAGTCCCCTGTTTATCTGGCTTCAGCTGGTAGCAAAATACAGAGGTCAAGGACAGGAGACAGGCCATTCTTACCTAATGATGAGATATGACCTATGTGCTTCTTAGTGTTTGTCATTGTATAATGGCAGGGTGTGTTTAAGAGGGGGTGTTTGAAATTCTATTGTGATCACTGGAGATTCATAGGGACCCGGTTCATCCACGGTCATAAACATTCTAGGAAAGAACACGGAACTCACCAGTGACCAATTAGACGGAGGCTGCAAGGAGGAGAGGGGCCAAACAAACACATCTGATTGGCTAGCAGGGACCCCTGTTGTTCCGATGGTCCTGAGTATGGACAAAATTATGAAATAAAGGGCATTATCTCTACAGATACTGTGTGGTAGCACTGAAAGTACAGAGACCACATACTCAGACAGGTCTCATTACATCTTATTACAGTCTCCACTCTCCAGGTAAGATCTTTGCTACTCAACGCATTGCTATTCAAGTTTCAAGTTCCATGTTTTAATTTCACATGCACAAGTACAGTGAGATGCCTTTCTTGCTAGCTCTAAACCCAACAATGCAATAGTCAATATCAATGTATTACTAAATATAACATGAGGGTAAAATAAAACACACAACAAATACAAATAATATAATCATGAGAAAGAGGGTAAGTTGTATATAGGATCAGTTCCAATACCATATTTACAATGTGCAGGGATACTGGAGTGATAGATGTAGATGTGTATAGGGGTAAAGTGAGTAGGCATAAGGATATACACTACACGCTCAAAAGTATGTGGACACCTGCTTGACAAACATTTTATTTAACATTTATTTAACTAGGCAAGTCAGTTAAGAAAAAAATCGTATTTACAATGATTGCTGGGGAACAGTGGGTTAACTGCCTTGTTTAGGGGTAGAATGACAGATGTTTACCTCGTCAGCTCGGAGATTCGATCCAGCAACCTTCGGTTACTTGCCCAATGCTCTAACAACTAGGCTACCTGCCGCCCCACATCTTATCCTAAAATGATGGGCGCTAACATGGAGTTGGTCCCCCCTTTGCTGCAATACATGCTTCCACTCATCTGGGAAGCTTTTCCATTAGTTGTTGGAACATTGCTACGGGGACTTGCTTCCATTCATCGACAAGAGCCTGAGTGAGGTTGGGCACTGCTGTTGGGTGATTAGGCCTGGCTTGCAGTCGGCGTTCAAATTCATCCCAAAGGTGTTGAGGTCAGAGCTCTGTGTAGGTCAGTCAAGTTCTTCCACACCGATCTCAACAAACCAATTCTGTATGGACTTCGCTTTGTGCACGGGGGCATTGTCATGCTGAAAAAGAAAAGGAACTGCCCCAAAGTTGGAAAAAGGGAATTGTCTAGAATGTCATTGCTGTAGGGTTAATACTTCCCTTCACTGGAGCTAAGGGGCCTAGCCCAGACCATGAAAAAGAGCTCCACACCAGTATTCCTCCTCCACCAAACTTTACAGTTGGCAGTATGCACTCGCACAGGTAGCATTCTCCTGGCACCCGCCAAATCCAGATTCGTCCGTCTGACTGGTAAATGTTGAAGCATGATTTATCACTCCAGAAAACGCGTTTCCACTGTTCCAGAGTCCAATGGTGGGAAGCTTTACACCACTCCAGCCAACGCTTGGCATTGCGCATGGTGATCTTAGGCTTGTGTACGGCTGCTCAGCCATGGAAACCCATTTCATGAAGCTCCCGACTTGATAGTTAGTGTTGCAACTGAGGACAGAGGATTTTTACGCGCTTCAGCACTTGGCGCTCCCGTTCTGTGAACTTGTGTGGTCTACCACTTTGCGGCTGAGCCGTTGTTGCTCCTAGACGTTTCCGCTTCACAATAACAGCACTTACAGTTGTCCTGGGCAGCTCCAGCAGGGCAGAAATTTGACAAACTGACTTGTTGGGAAGGTGGAACCCTATGAAATTGCCAAATTGAAAGTCATGGGCCATTCTTCTGTCAATTTTTGTCTATGGAGATGTCAGCAATGGGTGTGGCTGAAATAGCCAAATCCACTCATTTTAAGGGTCGTTCAAATCAATGTAGTGTATGATAAATAGAGTAGCGGCAGTGTACATGATTGTGTGTGTGCATGCATGCGTGTGTGTGTGTGTGTGTGTGTGTGTGTGTGTGTGTGTGTGTGTGTGTGTGTGTGTGTGTGTGTGTGTGTGTGTGTGTGTGTGTGTGTGTGTGTGTGTGTGTGTGTGTGAGTGAGTGCGCGTGAATGTGTCCTGTGAGTGTTCATG
Source organism: Oncorhynchus masou masou (assembly GCF_036934945.1). Taxonomy (NCBI): domain Eukaryota; kingdom Metazoa; phylum Chordata; class Actinopteri; order Salmoniformes; family Salmonidae; genus Oncorhynchus; species Oncorhynchus masou. The sequence continues at coordinate 54,709,751 of NC_088235.1, forward strand.
AAGATGTAATAATACAAATAAAATACAAGGGTCATATCAGATAGTCGGTGTAACGATTTTGTTAGATATTTAGCAGTCTTAAGGCTTGGGGATAGAAACTGTTCAGGAGCCTGTTGGTGTCAGACTTGATGCACCAGTACTGCTTGCCTTGCGGAAGCAGAGAGAACAGTCTATGACTTGGGTGGCTGGAGTCTTTAACGATTCTCTGGGCTTTCCTTTCACACCGCCTGATATAGATGTCCTGGTTGACAGGGAGCTCGGCCCCAGTGATGCACTAGGCTGTCAGCACCATCCTCTATAGCGCCATGCGATCGAGGACGGTTCTGTTGCCATACCAAGCTGTGATGCAGCCAGTCAAGATGCTCTCAATGGTGCATCTGTATAACTCTTTGAGTACTTGAGGGTCCATGCCAAACCTTTTCAACCCCATGAGGGGGACGAGGCATGTTACCACCATCGTCAGCAAACTTGATGACGGTGTTGGAGTCATACGTGGCCACACAGCCGTGGGTTAACAGGGAGTAAAGGAGGAGACTAAGCACACACCACTGTGGGGCCCCCGTTTTGAGGGTCAGGGTGGCGGAGGTGATGTTACCTACCCTTACCACCTGGGGTCTGCCCACCAAGAATTCCAGGATCCAGTTGCAGAGGGAGGGTCCTAAGCTTGGTGACCAGCTTTGAGGGGACCATGGTGTTGAACGCTGAGCTTTAGTCAATGAACAGCATTCTCTCTAGGTGGGTGAGGGGAGTGTGGATGTAATTGAGACTGAGTCGTCTATGGATCTGTTGGGCTATATGCAAATTGGAGTGGGTCTAGGGGTCTGGGATGATAGAGTTGATGTGTGCTGTAACCAGCACTTGATGATTACAGATGTGAGTGCTACAGGGCGGTAGTCATTGTGGCATGAAACCTTAGGGTACAGGAATGATTGTGGTCAGTTTAAGACGTGTGGATTAAAGACTGGGACAAGGAGAGGTTGAAAATGAAAGTGAGTATGCCTGCCAGCTGTTCCGCGCATGGTTTGAGAACGTGCCCTAGAATACCGTCCGGCACCTGCGGCCTTGCGAGTGTTGACCTGATTAAAGACCTTACTCACGTCGGCCTCGGAGAGTGAGATCACCCAGTCTTCTGGGTCAGTGGGAGCACTCACACACGGCACGGTGTTGTTATTGTCAAAGCGTACTGACAACACCCCTAGTGATTACCATTGCCAACACAAAAATGCCAGGAAGAAATCCTGGTTTTCTGATTTAGTGAAAACATTGCATCTTCAAGTTGATGGAAACGATCTTCCACATACATTCTCAGTGGCGGTAACGCACAATATATTGTGCTGTGTATTCACTGAGTCCTTATTCGGGTTCTAGATCAGCTAAACCAGTTATCTGACCTAAAGGCCTATTATGTCTCTCCTATGACTATGTCACTCGTATGATACTTGTAGAAGACTTTGGAATAACCTGTGCTGGTCCTTCTACCCTACAGATTAAGACACGTGAGAAGCATGCTTTATTAACAATGCTTCTCATCCAAAATTGGTATTTTATTAAAAACCAATGCCTAATTAAATTCCTAGATGAGGGGGCAGTGAACAATGTCAGATAGTGGCCACTTTAATTTGGGTTTTAAAGTAATTAGAGAGGTCTGATATGAGTGAGCACCGTGCTGAGGACCCCTCTAACGAGTTAAACAAGAAAAATTGCCAGTCTCCTTCTCTGGCAGCAGCTAATTGCCTTGATATGATGGGACATTGCCAATGATGTCAGTCCAACCTTATTTTCTTAATATGCTGTTTCGTTTTCATTTCTTTTTAATTACATAGGATTTCTGTAGCTTTTGTCACAGACGAAAGTATAAAGAAAAAAAAGTAGGCCTTGGAAATGTCCATAGATACTTTAACGTTGTGAATAGCGTATTCATATAGATGTTTGTTGTTGTGTCTGCTCGTCACGATTACCCATGCACTATGTTCAGGTATTATACTCTATTCATCAATGATAGTGAAAGGATTGGATGAAACAAGCAGTTACTATTTAGGTTGTTGTATGGGGATGAGTTTTAAGCCATGAATCAGAACTATTACATTTTATTTTGCCTGCAGGCGCTAACTGTGTTACAGCATCACCCATCACACACAGACACACACACACACACAGACACAGACACACACACACACACAGACACAGACACAGACACAGACACAGACACAGACACAGACACACACACACACACACACACACACACACACACACACACACAGACACACACACAGACACAGACACAGACACAGACACAGACACACACACACACACACACACACACACACACACACACACACACACACACACACACACACACACACACACACACACACACACACACAGACACAGACACAGACACACACACACACACACACACACACACACACACACACACACACACAGACACAGACACAGACACAGACACAGACACAGACAGACACACACACACACACACACACACACACACACACACACACAGACACACACACACACACAGACACACACACAGACACAGACACAGACACACACAGACACACAGACACAGACACAGACACAGACACAGACACACACACACAGACACACACACACAGACACACACACAGACACACACACACACACAGACACAGACACACACACAGACACACACACACACACACACACACACACACACACACACACACACACACACACACACACACACACACACACACACACACACACACAGACACACACACACACACACACACACACACACACACACACACACACAGACACACACACACACACACACACACACACACACACACACACACACACACACACACACACACACACACACACACACACACGCGCACACGTGTCGTTATTATGATAAAGAGTTTGATTGTGCAATATCTTGATAAGTTCAATAAATGGCTCTTCAATGGGAGTCCTAATCCTAGAGCAGTAGTGCTGGGTTTTAACTATACACACGAGCCCTACTTTATCATGCCTTTACATTGTGAATTGAAATATTTACAAATGACAAGGAAAAGGAAATTTCAGGAAACCAAAAAGAGCTGATACGGTACGTGTTTATTCATATGTTTCACTTAACCTTTACATTCAACGGTTTAATAAAAAAATACCTCATCCTGCATCTACAAACAACCTATAAGTAGTGGATTAAGTTGGGGAACAGATAGACTTTTGTCATTATTTACATGGCCTGTTGAAGCATCGATCCAGTGGGCTGCTTGCTCATACACACTCTAAAATGAATAGCGTTTGGCCCGGCCTACAGGGTCCTCATTTAATTTCCTCTGTGTTTGTTGACAGACCTACAGACTTGGCTTGTTTGGCTTCTCCCAACTTCTAAAATGAAAGGTCAACCAGCTTCATCAACCAGCCCCAAACAGGACCTAGGTAAAAGGCCCTCCTACAAGCTACATCTCAAGAGCTCTCAGGAAACAAACAAAACCCTCGCTGCCACAGCAACCAGGTTTACAGACATGGCACAAAATGTGGCCCTTTGGCCAGAGAGGTTAACAAAGAGGAACGAACCGGAGAAGCACTTTGTCTGAATATCATTAACCAAACCTAAAAATATAAGAATAAAAACACTAATTACATCTTTGAATATAAATGTTTTTGGACATGAATGTACTATGTCTAACACATTTTGATAAGGCAGCTTATAAGATCAATATCACTACATATGGAATATAACTATGTAATTATCGCACATAACATTTATTTTACATATCACACATTACTCGCGAAAGTGTATGCACCCCATTATTTGGATCTCCATTGTTGCTGTGGTTATGCGTGTGAGCGCTCATTATGGGGTGTCTGGTTCAGGCCATCAGTAAGCTCTTGCACCACTGTCTCTGTGGAAATCACTGAGCCTATCTCACTGCTTAGCAACAAGCCCTGGGGCCTGTTTTGCACAGCTTAATTCAGATGAGACGACGGTGCACGTGACTGGCTGAGTGGCCCACTCCTCCCCTCCTTCAATCTCTTTCTCACTCCCCCACTTTCTATATCTCAATATCACTCACCCTCACTATTTTACTTACTAAATCTTCTTCACTCTCTCTTTCATCCTAAATCTCATTCTCTCTCTATCCCTCTATCTCCTTTTCCAATCCTTCCCTCTCTTCCTCTCTTCCCTCTATCTACTTCTGCTGAGTGGAGCACACTGAGGGGACGAGGGAGGAATCAACAATGGGTGATGTAACTGTGAGAGCAGCAGCTGCTGTGTTGTTCTGTGCTGCCTGGCAGTAATGAGGACTGGCCTAGACCAGATAGCAACACTGGACTGAGAGGACTCAGGGAAAACACTAGGTTAGACTAAGCACGAGTGAAAGACAACAGACACTCTACTCTGCTACAGATAGACCTCGCCACCACAGATAACACACTCACTGAGATAAAGTTTAGCTAATGTTCACCTTCTGTCTGCCTGGAATGAGCCGTGGGGGGACCACAGGCTTGAGTTTTATTAAGAACACCCCAATATAATAAATAATAATGGTATTATTTGATTCATCATTGACCTATAAAATGCAATATAGAGGTTTAAAAAAGGGGATTCCAGCTAGTATGTCATCCCACTACTTTCTCCATATTTTTCCACTCGCCCCACAGTGTCAAGTATAGTATGTCTGTTCACCAGTCATGTAACAATGTTTCGTTGCTGTACAAGTACCATTTCATATACAGATGTAGGATCTTACTTTGAGTCAGTTTGCTACAGCAGATACAATAATCTTGCGGCAACAGTAAATGTGAATTATTATGTGGATTATAATAATGACATTTTTTGGAGGGTTGATACATTTTTCTAAGTGGAAATTACAAACTTTAGAAGCCTTTTCAAACTCAAGTACACTACAGGTTTGCATTTCCTGCTGGGCAGGAACTAAATGACTATCGCCCCGTAGCACTCACTTCTGTCATCATGAAGCTAGTTGAGGATCATACCACCTCCAACTTACTTGACATCCTAGACCCACTTCAATTTGAATAGATCCCCAATAGATCCACAGATGATGCATTCCCCATCACACTGCACACTGCCCTATCCCACCTGGACAAGAGGAATACCTACTGTATGAAAGAATGCAGTTCATTGACTAGAGCTCAGCTATCAGCCATCAGCACCATAGTACCCTCCAAGCTCATCGTTAAGGTTGGGGCCCTGGGTTTGAATCCCGCCCTGTGCAATTGGGTCCTGGACTTTCTGATGGTCCATCCCCAAGTAGTGAAGGTAGGAAACAACTATGCTGATTCTCAACACAGGGGCCCCACAAGAGTGTGTACTCAGCCCACTCCTGTACTCTCTCTTCACCCATGACTGCATGGCCACACACGCATTCATCTCAATCATCAAGTCTGCAGATGAACAACGGTTGTCGGCCTGATTACCAACAATGACGAGACAGCCTACAGGGAGGAGGTGGCCGCTCTGGCAGACTGGTGCCATGAAAATAACCTCTCCCTCAATGTCGACAAAACAAAGGAGCTGATTGTGGACTTCAGGAGACAACAGAGGGAGCACCTCCCTATACACAGTTCAAAGTCCAACATATCACTGACAATCTGAAATTGTCCAACCACACAGACAGTGTGGTGAAGAAGACCCTCACAAACTTTTACAGATGCACAATTGAGAGTATCCTGTCGGGCTGTAACACTGCCTGGTAGGCAACTGTACTACCCACAACTACATGGCTCTCCAGAGGGTGGTGCGGTCTGCCCAATGCAGCACCCGGGGCACACTGCCTGCCCTCCAGGACATTTACATCACCAGATGTCACAGGAAAGCCAGAAAGATCATCAAGGACATCCAGGACCCACCTGAGCCACGGCCTGGTCACCCCGCTATCATCCATAAGGTGAGGTCAGTACCGGTGCATCAAAGCTGGTGCCGACAGACTGAAAAACAGCTTCTATCTCAAGGCCATCATAGTGTTAAATATCTTTCACTAGCCGGCCTCCACTCAGTACCCTGCCCTGAACTTTAGTCACTGTCACTAGCCGGCTACCACCCGGTTACTCAACCCTGCACTTTAGAGGCTGCTGCCCTATTTACAGTACATAGACATGGAATCACTGGTCACTTTAATAATGGAACACTAGTCACTTCAATAATGTTTACATACTGTTTTACTAATTTCATATGTGTATACTGTATTTTATTCTACTTGATAATGCAAGAGAAGCCAGTGTTTGTTGGACATAGTGGCAAACACGGCCTTTTTGGGCATTATCACTTCTATACAAGGGGTTACCAACATATTCAAATAATGATCTACATATTTTTATTAAAAAGTTTATTTTGATTCATTTATTCGTACTATTTCTTCCTTCCACAAGATATAGTTCCAACACAAATGGAGGGTTGCTAGAGACGCGACCCACTCATTTGTACTTTTTGTTCTGTATCTTTAGATGCAACCCAGTCGTTCATTCTAAATGTTCTATTGCCACGGCAACGTTCTTATCCCTTGCTTGCTAGCTAGGCAACTACGGCTAATTTACAGTTGCGTCAAAAAACTCAGCCAGAATAACAGCAAAGTATTTTTACCAGCAAATTCTTACCAGCTAATTATTACCAGCATGTCACGTGTACAACCAGGAAAAATCCTAGACCACCTTTACTCCAAACACAGAGGTGCATACAAAGCTCTCCCCCGCCCTCAATTTGGCAAATCAAAAAAATTTCATAATTCTAACCTCCTGATTCCTGCTTACAAGCAGAAACTAAATCAGGAAGTACTAGTGACTCGCTCAATACGGAAGTGGTCAGATGACGCGGATGCTACACTACAGGACTGTTTTGCTAGCACAGACTGAAATATGTTATGGGATTCATCCAATTGCATTGAGGAATACAGCACCTCAGTCATCGGCTTCATCAATAAGTGCATCGATGACGGCGTGCCCGCAGTGACTGTACATACATATCCCAACCAGAAGCCATGGATTACAGGCAATATTCACATCAAGTTAAAGGCTAGAACTGCCACTTTCAAGGAGCAGGAGACTAATTTGGACGCATATAAGAAATCCTGCAATGCCCTCAAACAAACCATCAAACAAGTAAAGCGCCAATACAAGGTTGAGATTGAATCCTACTACTCCGACTCTGATGCTCAGCGGATGTGGCAGGGCTTGACAAAAATTTAACCGACAACAAATGGACACCCAGACGCGAGTTGCCCAGTGACGCGAGCCTACCAGACGAGCTGAACGCCTTTTATGCTCGCTTCGAGGCAAGCAACACAGAAGCATGCATGAGAGCACCAGCTGTTCTGGATGACTGTGTGATAATGCTCTCAGTAGCCGATGTGAACAAAACCTTTAAACAAGTCAACATTCACAAAGCCGCTGGGCCAGGGCCAGATTACCAGTACGTGTACCCTAAACATGCGTGGACCAACTGTCAAGTGTCTTCACTGACATTGTCAACCTTTCCCTGACCGAGTCTGTAATATCTACATGTTTCAAGCAGACCACCATAGTTCCTGTGCCCAAGGAAGCAAAGGTAACCTTCCTAAATGATCACATCAACAGCATCCTCCTGGACACCTTAGACACACTCCAATTTGCATACCGCCCCAACAGATCCAAGGAGGACGCAATCTCAATCGCACTTCACACTGCCCTTTTTCACCTGGATAAAAGGAACACCTATGTGAGAATGCTGTTCATTTACTACAGCTCAGCGTTCAACACCATAGTGCTGACAAAGCTCATCACTAAGCTAAGCACTCTGGGACTTAGACACCTCACTCTGCAACTGGATCCTGGACATCTTGACGGGCCGCCCCAGGTGGTATGAGTAGGCAACAACACGTCTGCATGCTGATCCTTAACACTGTGGCCCCTCAGGGGTGTGTACTTAGTCCCCTGCTGTATCCCTGTTCACCCACGACTGCATGGCCAAACACGACTCCAACACCATCATTAAGTTTGCTGATGACACAACAGTGGTTGGCCTGATCACCAACAACGATGAGACGGCCTATAGGGAGGTGGTCAGAGAACTAGCAGTGTGGTGCCAGGACAACAACATCTCCCTCAATGTGAGCAAGACAAAGGAGCTGAACATGGACTACAGGAAAAGGCGGGCCGATCAGGCCCCCATTAACATCGACTGGGTTGTAGGGGAGCAGGTCTAAAACCATTAGACTGCTGGACAATTCATAAAAATCACCACCGGACAATTTCCATGGACTGACTCCCCCCCACCACACACCTTTTTGTACACTGCTTCCTCCCTATGCATAGTCACTTCACCCCAACCTGCATGTACAGATTACCTCAACTAGCCTGTACCTTCACAGTGACTCTGTACCGGTGCCCCCTGTATATAGCGTTGTTATTCTTATTGTGCTACTTCTTTTTTTCTTCTTTTTTTATAAATGTTTGCAAATTTATTAAAAATGAATTACAGATATATGTAATTTACATACCGTACAAGTCAAAAGTTTGGACACACCGACTCATTCCAGGTTTTTTCTTTATTTTTACTACTTTCTACATTGTAGAATTATAGTAAAGACATCAAAACTATATAACTTTTTATTTTAGCCTACCGAGCCTAATATTTTCTTATTGGACTGCACTGTTGGTTAAGGGCTTGTAAGTAAGCATTTCATTGTAAAGTCTACACTTGTTGTATTCGGTGCATGTGGCAAATAAAGTTTGATTTTATCTTTATTTAACTATGCAAGAATTTTTACCTTGTCAGCTGAGGGATTTGATCTTGCAACCTTTCGGTTACAAGTCTAACACTCTAACCACTAGGCTACCTACCGCCCCAATTTGATTTGAAAGTAGCTGCATTTGCCTTTGTTTAAGCTGTTTTCTAGTTCAAATGTATTTGGATACATCCATAACAATGAACTTATGATGCACGACTTTGTGTGGCATTCCATGGCATTCATTTGAACTGATTTGAATAAATGAAACCATACATTCTCTTTGTTATGTATGTTATTGTATGTCACATTTATCTGTGCATTGCTCTGGATTTTGCATTGGTTGAAATATCTTTCGGAGTCTCTGCGCTACTACTTCCGCTGCCTTACTTCTTCCTTTTGGGTGTTGATGGTATAATGCAGTGTTCTCTTTGTTTTCAGCCAGGATGTTCCTCCAGCGTTTTCTGTCTGTCAGTGACGGATGCCAGTAGCTATGGAGCAAACCTTCACACCGATTCCTACTCACTGGCATAATCTCCCTGGCTTCTAGAAGGATGTTAAACTCTTCCTTAGTGAGTGTTTTGAAGTCAACAACTTTTTTCTTCTCTGCTAACCAGCCCAGTTTGTATTCTTATCTTTTTTCTTTTTCATTGCAGCTTTTCTCTAGGTCAATCAATGCAGCATCCTCCAAATCTGCATGCCTGGGTATTATTGCCATCTCTTTTTCCCATTCATCCATAGTCATGCCACCAAAAGATCAAAAGAAATGTTCCACTCATCCATTTCAGTTTTCGCAACAAAGTATTGATTTAGCCAGTCAAATGAAAAAAAAATGTTATATGTTGCTATGACAACGAGCTCAATTTACTGTCAGTGTCGTTCGGACACATTCACTTTATATGGGACAGTGGAGATTGCAATTTAATATTGAAACAATATTGAAAAGGTCGGAGAGAAAGACAGCGGGTTTTATACTAATCTCTGCTGGTGAAAACCAAATGCTAGTCTAAAAGAAATAGGAGATAATGTCTAGATGATTTTTATAGTGGAGATCAAGTTTATACATTTCATGGCAGGGTTGATGAGACAGTGGATTGCGCAGTGATATGGAACAGAGTAAATAGGCATTTCAACGTCATAGATTTAGCCGGTGGTAACTTGTGAAATAGACACGGCTATAATGTGGTTTTAACCAATCAGCATTCAGGATTAGACCCACCCGTTTTATAATGTATTTCAGTCAATGTCACTCTGACATTGCTCGTGCTAATTTTTATATATTTCTTAATTCCATCCTTTCACTTTTAGATTTGTGTGTATTGTTGTGAATTCTTAGATGCTACTGCGCTGTTGTAGCTAGGAACACTAGCATTTCACTACACCTGCAATAACATCTGATAAATATGTGTATGTGACCAATACAATTTGATTTGATGATAATTCTCATCATCAAAAGAGTGATCAAATGAAGATCCTACATCTGTAGTGTGTCACACTGAGAGGGAAAGTGGAGTGAGATCCTGACATGGACTTACACAGCAGACACACCGTTTAACATCTTCACCGATGGCGGGTCAATTACACGGGTGTAATTGCAATAATTCCAATACCGCCGCAGTCAAGCTTGACAGTTTCCAGACCAGCTCCTATAATTGCAGGTTGACATATGCAACTGGAAATCAAAGGGAGCTCACAGTATAGAGTGGAGCACTAGTCTATGACTTCCGATGTGGAACAGTGGATAGCTCATGCAACAAAAGCTGGAGTTATTAGCAGGAGTTGTTAATGGTAAATTGGTGTGAATGCCAAATCGTCAGGGTTAGGATTGAATGAGATGAGAAGGGAGGAGTGGGTTTTGGCAGTGCAGAGACATTGGTAGACCCTACACTCTTACAAAAATGGGTTCCAAAAGGGTTCGCCGGCTGTCCATAGAAGAACCATTTTTTGGTTCCAGGTATATCCCTTTTAGTTTCCATGTAGAACCAAAAGGGTTCAACCAGGAACCAGAAAGGGTTATTCAAAGAACCCCTTTAGGTTTTAGTTAGCACCTTTTTTGTACATTCCAAAGGTATTTGTTTCTGGAAATTGGATATTGGACATTGTCTCACATTGTTTGTGTGACTGTGTTTGAGAGTGTTCAGATCTTCCATTCCTTTCAAATCTTTTGGTATTTGTTTCATTAGTCCATTGTTGATATAGTCACAAAACTTTAAAAACACAGAAATACAGGTGGTATGATGCAAAATGCATCATACCGGCTGTATTTATGTATTTTGAAAGTTAAATACCTTGAAAACTTAATTGCTGAAATGTGAAAAAATGTGCGACTATATCAGCAATGAACTAATGAAACAAATACAAAAACATAATTTAGGGTGGAGTTTTCCTTTAAGCACTTTATGTCAAATGCATTTCTCAAAAAATAATCCAATGGCTAAATAAATACATCTTGATTAATTAATTGAGCTGCTCCACTATGCCTGTCCAAATGTCAGTTGGAGGCTTCATCAAAAGGACCACACTCAAGGCTAATCCTCGTCTTTCATGTGGTCACAGAGAAACCGGAGACCGTGGGTGAGGTGTAGCCCTGTGAGCTAAACCCCAGTGAGGCTCCTGTATTCTCTCACTTGTCTATAGATGCTCCAAACCACATCTCTCTCGTGGTGGGATTCCAGAGGCTAGCTAGTGGCCAAGAACACTGTAAGGAATATCTGAGTCTTGCTTCCAGGAGCTAGCGCACCATTAGGATTTACGGCAGTGGAACATAAAGCACTCAGGGACAATCCCCATCTATATATCGGTAACATAAATTTTAGCGTTGCTATTATAGGGAAAAGAGAAAGGGGTAGAGTGCAATTACATGTGCAATTACACTGTTACAAATTTTGTTGTTAACTGTAATAACTCATAGTTACACTGTTCTAGCAACATGTAACTGGGGGTAATTGCAGTCTATAATTACAGTTGAACAATGAATGCTTGTTACCATGCTTGTTACTGCAAATGTGCAAGTTTCCACTAAATTCACATATTTAGTGTTGTTTTTTTTTCTCAGCTGCATCCGATACAATAACAACTGTTACAAGGGTGTCATCTCTCGTGGACAGATGTGCTGGGTGTCCGAGATTATAAAGGTCGGAGGCTCAATAGGCTCTAATTACCTACCCGTGAATGCTCTGTTCAAAATCTCCACTCAATGTTGTTGCCAGCACTTGCCCCTAAAAACTGTACCATCTGTGTTTATTTGGTTGCGTTTAACAGAAACAGATCAGATGTAGTTCAACCGCAGAAGGGTGTCATACCAGATTATAATTAAAACATGTACTTAACATTAATGTGTGCGTTAACCATTATGACAACTTGAACCTCTTTGCCATCCAAGTGGGAGGATAAGCACAGTAGTACACTACTGAGTACATGTAATATCTACAGTACCTAAGTACAATGTAATTACAAGGTGTTACACAGGATTTAGCTAGTTAAAATGAAGTGTATCTTGAGGAGCACTTACTTGTAATTATTGTGTACTACGGCGCATGTTACATGCATATATAGTTACCTATTAGCAATTATAATATGCTTACAGTGGCATGAAAAAGTATTTGCCCCCTTTTTGATTTTCTCTGTTTTGCATATTTTTGCATATTTTTTACACTGATTGTTATCAGATCTTCAACCACAACCTAATATTAGATCAAGGGGAGCTGAGTGAACAAATACCACAAACATGTGATACTTATTTAAGTTATGCAGAACCCAATACACCTGTTTGAAAAAGTAAGTGCCCTTTACAATCCGTAACTGGTTGTGCCATCTTTAGCTTTTACATTTTAAGTGTCTTTGAGAGACTTTTGATTGGTTCTCATATGCTATCTATTTGCATGCGCAACACCTCCCATGCTTCCTCATCGAAGCCGCACTAGAGAGGTAAACAAGTTCAATTAAAGTTTGGGCTACCTAAAACTGTGTGAGGGAAAAACTCAGTGATCGAGCTTTCTGAAAAGACGATAGAAAGACAACACTGCCACGTAGTAATGACCAATTCAGGGATTTCATTTAAATAGGAGAATTTTGAGAGTTCTAGTCTTCAAGAAGCAAGGAAAACATCCTCCAATTCGGACAGTTGTGTCTCTGCTAAAGGCTGTGGTGAACAGAGCCAACAGCCACGAGGCAACAGCCATGGGTCTCAGAGCGGTGGTTATTGAGGAAGACAATAACGCATGAGACCTTGTCTTAAGAAAACTGGAGAGCTGGTTAGGGAAGACAGGGAAAGATGTGTTGGCCTATGTCCTATACAGCTCCAAAATCTTTGGAATCGTTGTGGATGAAGTTCATATGACCTGCGGTACATAGACGATTCCAAAGATTTTGGAGCTGTATACAATATGTACATACAATGACCTAGAACTGTACTTTGATGGTATAGAATATCACTGCGATGGATACATGTATTGTCCGAATGGAAATTAGAGTGATGACACAGGAGTGAATGATTGATATATATTTTTTTGTATTTGTACAAATGCAATGAGTTAGAGGTCTTTGTTTGCATGAAATGTTTGCATGATAGGCCTATAAGACATTGAATAGCCTAAATAAAGTGATAGAACTGCATCATAAATGAGTGGGTGACAGGCAGCATAAGAGCTGAAAGAGGCACTACAGAAAGTATTTTTACTGGATTACACTATGGGAACCCCACAGATAACATTTTCTTATGCAAGAACTGCTAGCAGAGTAATCAAATGGGCTTCAATATTTTTTAATTGTTTCCAGTTATACATGTATTCTGAATGGGGATGGGAATTAAGAATCTGTAGCCTGCTGTTTACCACAGTCAGGACTCTAACAACAATCTTTCTGTAAGGGTCAGGGCTCAAAATGAAAACTTGCCTTTCGGGAAGAATTTCAGCAAGCTTGGAGAACTGCGGTCTTTGGTGAAAGAAAATGAGATTACTATATATGAGCACCTAATATTGGTAAGGATGTCTTCTTAGTGCCAGCATGACTTTGTCATGACGTTGCCCTCTTTGAGTACAGCGAGCACCATCCCCCGCTCTCTGCTTCTACAACCAGACTGCTGTGGTCAGAGGTCATAAATTCCTGAGAAGACCTCATGGACACACAGTTATAGAGAGTGTTTTTTCATGGAGACAAAAGAAATCCTTCCACCTCACAGAACTGGAGGTACAAACAAATCTCATGTTCCAGAGAAAATGTAAAAGATTGGTGAAGAATCCAGCTACAAACTGGTCCATTTGGCACAGCTTGGGAAGCTCAAGAGAGACGGTGTGGCCACATAACCATAACGCTGTTTATATAATAACCTCAGATATGAGGTATACATCTAATTGTTGTATAAGATGAATGAGTGAGTATGATACTCTTTGTATAATTGGGTAATATGATTGTGGACTGTTTAATGAAGAAAAATAGAATTCCCTTTTGATTTGAACTAAATCAGAGGACCCAGTTAGGGTCAGACATCCTGGGACAGCCCTCTTCTGCCATTCCGAATAAAACCCAACTTTGTGAAATGATCAGCAGACCATGTTTCTCTCAATCACAGGAGTACAAAGGTTGCAGACCATTGCTGAATCTTTTAACCATACCATGTGGTTAAACTCTTAGACTATCGATACCGGCAGAATAAGAACAAGTCTTTGATATTGATTACTAGTCTGCAGCTAAGAATTCGGTATCATCGAATGTGAAGAACGACAACCGCCGAAACATCCATTCTGTAACGAATGCCACTTTCAACTATCCCCTCTAACCAAGACAGAGAGAGAGAAGGAGAGACGGACAATTCTACAAAATAATGACTTTTCATCAGCGATCAAGACGACACACTGAGCATAAATATATATATTGATTGCAATTGTTCCCGAATGAGTGAGCGTTCATGTGTAAAGGATTAGCATTTTAATTGTTATAATTATCACTCTGTAGTGACTTCTTAGTCGACCCCCATTTCCGCTTTGTCTAACAAGCCGCCATGCCGGTTCAGCCCACTAGGGCACATTTTCCTGTCACTTCATGTAACCACATTTACCATGTTTGTTTGATTGTTTATGCATTTCTGATTTACTTAGTAATAAATAAATTATTTAAGACAATTGATGTATGGATGACTCATAGTGAAGACTGAGTTCGTGCAGATAACCAACCATTTACGACGTTTGGAATGAGACTAACGTGAAGTAAAATAAATAAATCATTAATCAGAAGACTATTGATCAGATATGAACATATCTGAAAGGCTATATTGTGCCCAAACTTCCTAGTTAATTACAGTTACATGATTATTCAGTTTAATCAAGTAACTAATTACAGAGAATCTTTGATAAAAACGAAATCTTCAGTTTAATGATAGTAAAGACACAACAACTTAGTGACATAGAGAGAGAGGGGGAGAGTCTAACGACTGTATAGTCTGGTTTATGAAGGGAATGTCTGTTACGGCGTTCTTCGTTTGTCGAAAGAGAGTCGGACCGAAATGCAGCGTGTTGGTTACTCATGTTTTTTTAATAGACAAATGACGATACATGAAATAACAAAAACAACAAACGGAACGTGAAAAACCTATACAGCCTGTCTGGTGAACACTAACACAGAGACAGGAACAATCACCCACGAAATACAAAGCGAAACCCAGGCTACCTAAATACGGTTCCCAATCAGAGACAACGAGAATCACCTGACTCTGATTGAGAACCGCCTCAGGCAGCCAAACCTATGCAACACACACCCTTAATCAGCCACAATCCAAATAACTAAAAAACCCCACTAAGAATTACAACAAACAATAAACCCATGTCACACCCTGGCCTGACCAACTAATAAACTAAAACACAAAATACTAAGACCAAGGCGTGACAATGTCTGTGGAATGGTTTATGGAAACAAGGTGTTTCTCATTTACTGAAAGACGTGGTGGCAGAGGTGGTTTAACTTAACATCAGAAGCACATGTAAGTGTCTGTGGCGATGCCTGCCAACTTACCCTACAGCACAGGCATCAAGGCACCGTCTATACATGTTAACACCCCTCCGTCTCCCCCCCCTCTCTTCTGTCCACTTCTCCTGCTGTAGGATGTAGAGAAGATGAAGTATGTAGTACCGCATGAAGTTATTGCGGATGACAACAGACAACAAAAAAGGCTCAGAGACACAAGAAGGCCATCCGTCACTGACATACATTGTGTGCCGTAAATGCACTGGCTGGGTAGGCTACCTAGACCTTGTCATTCTAAATGATTGACTAAAATGAACCTATCAACATAGTGATGACATACAGCGGATGTTGTGCAAATATTTGTTTAATTACAAGTGCTTACTAGATGATGCACCACGCATAAAGCAAGCTCAGCCCGATTTGTTCTATTGTCCAATTGCAGTTGTTTTCTCTGTACACCCAAATGAACAAGTAAACAGTTGCTGTAGTTCGACAGGTCATTCAACGCCTTTAAGGTCTCAAGTTGGAAAAACTCATACAATCTTATGGATTACTATTCGTAAGTGTTCAGCTTTCCAGAACCAGAATCATGCTACTATGAGGCTGAACAAGAATTGACATGCTAACCTCCCCTGTTATTGTTACTGTTGAGAGGTTAGCATATCTTGGTATGATCTTTGACCCTTAGTAACTTTCTCACTCATTATTATTCTATGTTATTACGAATACCGCTAGCAACAACAGAATAAATTAGGAAGGAGAATGCATATCTACATTAGAAAAGAGGAGAATATCTTCAAGCTTATTTCTCATCTGCTATTATTGAGCAAATTACACTAATTGAAGCCAATTACACTCATTGGAGTATCTAAAATGGGCTTTGAAAAAGCACCTATGAATACTCTACCATTGCGGCAAGTGCTGCTGGCTCCTGGTAAGCTTTCTTGACTTGGACATTTGTTTTTTCTAAGACATGTGTCACGCCTTGGCCATAGAGAGGTTTTTATTATCTGTTTTGGGTAGGCCAGGGTGTGACTAGGGTGGGCATTCTTTGTTCATTTTCTATGTTTTGGATTTCTGTGTTTGGCCGGGTGTTATCTATAGTTGTCTTATTGAGAACCATACTTAGGTAGCCTTTTCCCACCTGTGTGGTGTGGGTAGTTATTTTCTGTTTAGTGTGTTTCGCCCCTGACGGAGCTGTTTCGGTTGTTCCTTTGTTATTCACTGTTCAGTAAAATACAAATGACGACCACGTACCACGCTGCACCTTGGTCCTCACCTTCTTCCACCAACGGCTGTTACAACATGGCTAACCTTCATTAGCAAAAATGTCTTAGTCTATTAGCTAGAAAGGTAACTCCTATGTTAGATTACACTTCCTCTCTAACAATGATAATGTGGGGAGGTCAAAAGAATGAAAAACTATCTTCCAAATGTACTTCTTCTTGCCATTATCATTCACCTGATGATTAGACAAGATGTATTTCAAAAACAAATTGCTAACGAATGATGGGGTCCCTAAATTGCCAGTTTACTTGGCAGGGAGTTCCTGGGCAAGAAAAGGTTGAAGATCCCTGGCATGGCAGGGGGTCCCTGGGCAAGAAAAGGTTGAAGACCCCTGCATAGAGGATGTAGTTCATACTGTGATGATTACAACTTATCCAAACCAAAAAGTGTGAATAGATGGCAGCATTCGCACAAATCTGAAAGGGTGAACCATCGCATTTAACCACAGTGAGGTGACTGGAAACATGAACATGAACAAAAAGAACAGCTATGACCTCTAAGGCAAAGAGTCAAAACAACAGTTCATGGACCAAGTGGAGACGCAATTCAATGGCTCAGAAATTAGATGTATGTGGCAGGGACTCCAGACAATCACAGATTATAAAGGGAAAGCCAGCCAAATTGTGGACACTGACGCCTCGCTCCTGCAAAAGCTAAACGCCTTCTTCACCTGCTTCAAGGAAAACAACACAGAACCGCTGACGTGCGCCTCTGTCACTCACAAGGAATGTGGCCCTCCTGCAGAAATCAACACTCGACCCCACTGATGTCAAAAACTACAGACCGGTATCCCTTTGTTTTCTTTGCAAAACAATTGAGTGTGCTGTCTCAGACCAACTTTCTCGCTATCTCCCTCAGAATGATCTTCTTGACCCTAAACAGTCAAGACAGGTCACTCAACTGAGACTACTCTCCTTAGTCATGGAGACTCTCCACACTGCCAAAGCTGACTGTCTCCCCTCTGTTCTAATTCTCCTAGGTCTAGCCACTGACTTCGACACTGTGGAACATCATATCTTCCTCTACTCCCTCTCAGGGCAGGCATCTCAAGATCTGCACATTCTTGGATTGCATCCTACTTGGCAGGCCGCTACAACCAGGATATGTGTCTAAACCATATACTCTCACTACTGGTGGCCCCCAGGGCTTGGTTCTAGGCCCTCTCCTATTCTCTCTATACACCAAGTCACTCGGCTCTGTCATATCCTCATATGGTCTCTCCAATCATTGCTATGCAGATGAAACTCAACTACTTTTCTCCTCCACACCTTCTGACACCCTGGTGGCAACACGCATATATGCGTGGCTGGCAGACATCTCAGCTTGGATGTCAGCCCACCACGTCAAGCTCAACCTCGACCAGACAAAGCTGCACTATCTCCCGAGGAAGCCCTGGCCTCTACAAGAACTCTCCATCATGGTTACCAACTCCCCTCTCAGAATGCAAACAACCTTGGGGTTACCCTGGACAACACCTTGTTGTTTTCTGCAAACATCAAAGCAGTGACTCGCTGCTGCAGGTTCATGTTCTACAACACAAGTCAAGTAACTCACACAGGAAGAGGGTCAGGTCCTAATCCAGGCACTTGTCATCTCCCAGCTGCACCACTGAAATGTTCTATTGGCTGGGCTCCCTGCTTGTGCCATCAAACCACTGTAACTTATCCAGAATGCCGCAGCCCGCCTGGTGTTCAACCTTCCCAGGTACTCCCATGTCTGGTCTCTTGGCCCTCCCACCCCTACGGGAGGGAAGCTCCAGCTCAGCCCAGTTAAAGCTTTTTTCTGTCCTGGCACCCCAATGGTGGTACCAGCTTCCCCATGAAGCTAGGACACCAGAGTCCCTGCCCATCTACCTCCTCCCCTGCACCGTCAGTGTGGTGAAATAGGCTCAGCAGTGCCTCATTAAGCTCAGGAGTCTGAACAAATGTGGCTTGGTCCCTAAGACCCTCAAAAAATGTTTAAAGATGCACCATTGAGAGCATTATGTTGGGCTGTACCACTGCCTGGTATAGCAATTGCACAGGGCTCTCCAGAGGGTGGTGCAATCAACCCAATGAATCATTGGGGCACGCTGTCTGCCCTCCAGGACATCTACAGCAGCCAGTGGAACGGGAAGGCAAAGAAGCTCATCTAGGACCTCAATTGTTTTAAGATGGTCGTACTTTCTTTTAAAGCATTGAAAAACACATTCATAAATCGTAAATCAAGACTTGACGAAAGTAAAGTATAAGAAACACAGTTTTGAAGTGTCTGTCCTTTATCTAATAGGATAGACAGTATAGAGTTGGTCCCCCATTTGCTGCTATGACAGCCTCCACTCTTCTGAGAAGGCTTTCCAGTAGATGTTGGAACATTGCGTCCATTCAGCCACAGTCAGTCTGCATTACAAGTAATCCCAAAGGTGTTTGATGGGGTTGAGGTCAGGGCTCTGTGTAGAACGAAGACTCATCCGTCAGATTGCCAGATGGTGAAGCATGATTCTTCAATCCAGAGAATGCATTTCCACTGCTCCAGAGTCCCGCTGTTCTTAGAGTCAATCTGCATGTTCAAACGAAGACAATGTAACTAATAATGGCGTGAAAAATACCCCTGAGATATGAATTCGAAGGGCAGATATTATTAAATGTTAAAGCATTAGACTTCTCACTAAAGGCGTCACTCAAAAGTTATACTTAAATCTGAACTGGATTTCACGAAAAATGACATGAAAAGCACACCTTTGTAAATCCCAAATTCTAAAAGTAATTGGAAAGGTACATACAAATGATTTGTGACATTGAGGTTACAAAAAAGAATGGACAGCTGCTGGAATTTTGAAAACAGGTTTCCAAACACTTGTCGCCCGATTAGCAGGGAAATAGACTCTTTATAGCCTGACTAACATTCCTCTATCTGAAAGAAATTACATTGCAACCAAAAAAACAGACAAACTGGACATCGTTTTCATGAAGACAGCTTCTTTCTATGGTGCTACCCATTCCAGGGTTAAGCCCGTAAACACGAGAAGACTTGAAAATGAGCCGGAGTTGAAAGGATCACAAAAACTTAACATTTTATTTATATAGCCTGGCAATGTTTAGGCAGGGTAGCCTAGTGGGTAGAGTGTTGGACTATTAACCAGAAGGTTGCAAGTTCAAATCCCCAAGCTGACAAGGTACAAATCTGTCAAATCTGTCAGGCAGTTAGCCCACTTTTCCTAGGCTGTCATTTAAAATGAGAATTTGTTCTTAACTGACTTGCCTAGTAAAATAAAGGTAAAATTTAAAAAAATAATACAATTGATAATTAAATAAATGTCCAATATTTTTTAATGATTACGTACTAACAATGTACTTAGTAAAGAGTCTGAATAGAGTCTGAATACTTATGTAAATGTAATATTTCCGTTTTTTATTTGTATAACATTTGCAAAAATGTCTAAAAAACAGTTTTTTGCTTTGTCATTATCGGGTATTGTGTGTAGATTTATGGTAGATTTTTTTTCAATTCAAATTTAGCATAAGGCTATAACATAACAAAATGTGGAAAATGTCAAGGGGTCTGAATACTTTCTGAATACATCCCATATCTGCACAAAATTGAAAACTCTTTCTCTGTCACAACTCCGAGCTTTGGATTTTGCAACCATTTTCCCTTTTCCCTCACTTAACTCAATACACTTTTCCAATCACACAAACACACACCCCATCTTCCATCACAACCACTCCCCCCACATATACAACTGTACATACCCACATACTGTGCCTTCTATGTCCCCTGTTTCCTTTGTTTTTAATCTCTACCATGTTGATTCATACCTAATTTCGGGCTTCTGAGTACTTTTGTGTTCCAGCTCCTTATAGTTGAAGATATATTATTTCATTAATTGTCCTTTCTTCTAATGGTATATTTGACCTATTTATAAATACTATATTTTACAACATTCCCTACCTTGAATGGAATAGTGTATTTGTAGTTTATTTCTTTATCAATTGTGACATTATTGAGTTTGTGCTGATTTTCACTGTTTATCAAATACACTTATTGCTATAATTATGTTTAGGCTACTCATGTTTTCATCACTTGACCATTCATCTTGGTGGTTTTTGGTATTTATACTTTTTGTCATTATAAAAATAAGCTGTTACCGGGTTCCAGCACATATGATTTCATAGTTCTAGTTCATAGTTTTTTTTACATACTGTATAACATAACATATAACGAACATATAACGAATGAAAATGCTATTGTGTTATTTGAAATATATATTTATTTCTCATTCTAATGTTACTTAAGACCTTCACAAACACAACAAAAGAATGATTTTTGCAATAGCATACACGACTTGTATTAAT
This sequence comes from Oncorhynchus masou masou, assembly GCF_036934945.1. Lineage (NCBI taxonomy): Eukaryota > Metazoa > Chordata > Actinopteri > Salmoniformes > Salmonidae > Oncorhynchus > Oncorhynchus masou. The sequence goes on from NC_088235.1 coordinate 54,731,064, forward strand.
TACATTGTTAGAACATTGCAGTCAGAATGAATGCTCATTAGCTTGAAGGGGGGGGGTCCCTCGAGGCCCTGCAATTCTGTTGTTAAAAGGTAACTATTCCCAAAAATCTAAATAGCTTCTATTTTTCTCAGACCTCAAAAATTCTCCTGATATGGTTTAAGCTTTGTTGTGGACTTAGAACATCCAATTGGTTTGTTTTTCTATTAAAAACGTGTGATTTTGAGAGTGAAAAATGGAAAACTGGAAGAAAGAAACTGACAGGCAAAAAATCAAATGGATTCTATGGGGCCCTGTGAATGCTATGTAAAGTTAACTTGTGTCCCCCCTGAGGTGCTCCGAGTGAAGGGGTTCCCCCTTTCCGGCCAGTGGGCCCCTCATCCCACTGATCTCCCACCAGCCCAGAGAGGACTTCATGAACATCCTGCTGTCGTCCAAAATGATTTTATTCATTTAAAACTTCAACCGTGTCTCATTGTCTTTGAATATATTGTTGGCATATATTGTGGAATTCTATACTGTAGTATTCTATACTGTCGTATTCTAGTAGGATAGTTTATAAAAGTGTTGTAATCCTAGTGTAGTAACTTCTGATGAAATGTGCGATCTAACTGCCCCACAATCCAAAGTATTAAGGTTGTGTAACGACGTTCTTCTGTTGAAGGAGGAGCGGACCAAAATGCAGCGTGGTGGTTACTCATGTTTAATGATGGAAAATGACCTGACATGAAAATACTGGAATGTACAAAAACAACAGACGGAAACGTGAAAAAACTATACGGCCTATCTAGTGAAACTAAACACAGAGACAGGAACAATCACCCACGAAACACTCAAAGAATATGGCTGCCTAAAAATGGCTCCCAATCAGAGACAACGATAATCACCTGACTCTGATTGAGAACCGCCTCAGGCAGCCATAGACTACGCTAGACACCCCACAAAACCCCAAGACAAAAACACACCACAATAACCCATGTCACACCCTGGCCTGAACAAATAAATGAAGATAAACATAATACATTTTGACCAGGGCGTGACAGGTTGATATTTATTTATTTGTTTAATATTTTTTTTTCATTATCCAGGTAAGCTCGTTGAGTACAAGTTCTCATTTACAACGGCGACCTGGCCAAGATAAAGCAAAGCCGTGTGACAGCAGTGGGACAGAAACAACAACACAACAACACATAGAATAAACAAGCGTACAGTCAATAACACAATAGAAAACAATTAAGTCTATATACAGTGTGTACAAATGGCATGAGGAGGTAAGGCAATACATAGGCTATAGTAGCACAGTAATTACAATTTAGAAGATTAACACTGGAGTTATAGATGAGCAGATGATGATGAGCAGATGGTGTGTAAGTAGTGATACTGGTGTGTAAATAAAAATAATATGGGGGATGAGGTAGGTAGATTGGATGGGCTATTTACAGATGGGCTATGTACAGCTATAGCGATCGGTTAGCTGCTCAGATAGCTGATGTTTCAAGATAGTGAGGGAAATGTAAGTCTCAGGCTTCAGCAATTTTTGCAATTCATTCCAGTCACTGGCAACAGAGAACTGGAAGGAAAGGTGGCCAAATGAGGTGTTGGTTTGGGGATGACCAGTGAGATATACCTGCTGGAGTGCGTGCTATGGGTGGGTGCTGCTATGGTGACCAGTGAGCTGAGATAAGGCGGGAGCTTTACCTAGCATAGACGTATAAATGACCTGGAGCCAGTGGGTCTGGTGACTAATATGTAGTGAAGGCCAGCCGACTAGGGCATACAGGTCGCAGTGGTGGGTAGTATAAGGCGCTTTGGTAACAAAACATAAGGCATTGTGATTGACTACATCCAATTTACTGAGTAGAGTATTGGAAGCTATTTTGTAGATAACATCGTTGAAGTCGAGGATTGGTAGGATAGTCCGTTTTAGTAGGATAGACAGTTTTTGGTGGCATGAGTGAAGGAGGCTTTGTTGCGAAATAGAAAGCCGATTCTAGATTTGATTTTGGAATGGAGATGTTTGATATGAGTCTGAAAGGAGAGTTTACAGTCTAGCCAGACACCTCGGTATTTGCAGTTGTCCACGTATTCTAGGTTAGAACCGTCCACAGTAGTGATGCTTGTCGAGCGGGCGGGTGCGGTCTGCGAATGGTTGAAAAGCATGCATTTGGTTTTACCAGCGTTTAAGAGCTGTTGGAGGCCACGGAAGGAGTGTTGCATGGCATTGAAGCTTGTTTGGAGGTTAGTTAACAAAGTGTCCAAAGAAGGGCAAGATGTATACAGAATGATGTCGTCTGCGTAGAGGCGGATCAGGGAATCACCCGCAGCAAGAACAACATCTTTAATATATACAGAGAAAAGATTCGGCCCGAGAATTTAACCATGTGGTACCCCCATAGAGACTGCCAGAGGTTCGGACAACAGGCCCTCCGATTTGACACAGGGTAGTAGAGTATCAAAATTATCAGACCAATTATTTTACTACATTTAAATTTGACTATATTTTACTGTTTGTTTAAGTAAAGTAATGTACAATTCCTCAACTACCACAAAAAAAAAAAAATTAACAGGTCCCATAATTGTACTTCATGTAACATTACCATTTAGCTATTAATAAACTATTTTGCAGCTCCTCATCTAAAGTTTGCACTATATATACTTTATAAATGCCTTGTTACACCCCAAAAGCTGGCTACATTAGTAGACAGTACCTGATTCTCCACCAATGGCAAAATATTACCTAAAACATGCAATCGTAAAAGAAGTACACAATTCAAGGAAGTATAAGGGGGGGGGATACATTAAGAAAAGAACAACTTCAGAACACATTTTATTGCAGGAACATCTTTCTTGAACATTTTCAGTTTCATATTTAATAGCTTCATAACTGCAGCCATTCACTAGCAAAGGCCTGATAAATCACAAGTGATCATCATCTTCCGCAACATCAAAAACCTATTGAATGATATTTATCGTCAGCTTACTCCAATCATTTTCTGTTGTTCAAGGCTCAAACTCCCAGATTGCATTTGGCAAAACCACTCCGACCATTATCAACCAAAGTTGCAGCTCCAGCTGCCAAAATGTCCTTTAAAAGGGGCACAAAAGCCTATATTTTTTTGTATTGAATTTCTTGAAAATGTCATACATTTTATTAGTTCCAATTGGCCTCCAATGTTGCTGGATGGGTGCTTGGACCGTCACTGAGGCAGTATTTGTCTGTTATCATTTAAAAAAAAACTTTATTTCAGATGCAGCAGGTTTAGCTACTTAGCTAGCTAGCATTGCTACTGTTAGCACCAAAGATACAGGCTGAGAGACTAGGATTCCTAAATGATTTGTCTGCAAATGTCATAATAAATGGTGTGTTCTTCTAAAAGGGCTACATGTTGTTTGGACTGTAGTTGAAGACATTCTCTAAAATTAATGTTATTGTTGCAAACACTATTATTTTGGATGTAACATTAGCAGTCCAACCAGCTATCATGCTAACTAGATACAGTAACTCTGTGTTATGGTTAGCGTAGCTAGTTACCATCCAAATTCAAATTATTTTTGAGTGTATTGCAGTTGATTGGTGACATTGGCATAGACATATATTCAGCATGACATTAATGCAAACATTGTAATATATTTACAACCCAAAAGTAATGTGAAATGCACTCATAGCTTATGACATAAAAAATATATTTAGATTAAGCTTCAACTGGGCTTGATAGGGAGTTAGCTAACTGCAGGGGAAGCATTGCATCATGGGAGATAAAATGCTGTAGACGAGGGAAATACAGAAGCTTCAAAATGTGTGCATATATATACTAATAGCATAATAACTGTTTAGGAAATGGTGGAATTGTTCTTTAACACTAGAATAGCCTGTCCTCAACAAATACAAATAGCAGCCAATGCCATGCCCTTGGGGCATCTACATTTTCACTGTCAAATAATAATAATATATATATTTCTATTTTGCCTGATCTGAAGAAACATTATGAAATTAAGAAAATATATTTCAAAAGAACAGAATAGCATAATTTGAGTTTAATTATGTTACTATTATATGCTATCCAAAACTCAACTTAAGTTCAGTCTGCCTTCAAGTAGAAATGCTCCTATGCCACGCTGACAGACAAGGGATTTGGCTTGAAGACATATCTCCATCCAAGGATGGAAGGTGTACTACTATTATCCCATTATCCAAGTCGCAAATTGGAGAAGATTGAAATACTGCTAGTTTTTTTTTTAAACTGCCTTTTTCTTCAGCATTCTAAGTTAGCTAATTCTCAAGCAGCCAATTGGATTCCACAACTGGCACAATTACTGTACAACCATTTAACTGACGTTTACAGATGAAGACCGTCATGAAGATAAAATAATCATTATAACCATTTAAAAATAAAGCGATTTCACCATGATGCCAATGGTGACTTTAAAACAGTTACAGAGTTTAATGGCTATGATAGTAGAAAACTGAGGACGGATCAACAACATTGTAGTTACTCCTCAATTCTAACACAAATGGCAGAGTGAAAATAAGGAAGCTTGTACATAATACAATTATTCTAAAAGATGCATCCTGTTAGCAACTAAAAAAAACTAAAGTAAAACTGCAAAAAAAATTGTCAAACAAAGGAACTTTATGTCCTTAATACAAAGTATTATGTTTGGGGCAAATCCAACACAACACATCACTGAGTACCACTCTTCATATTTACAAACATGGGGGTGGCTGCATCATGTTATGGGTATGCTTATCATTTGTAATGACACTGTAACAAGGACCCCATTAAAATGAAGTGTTACCTTCTCAATAACCTTGCAAATGGCCTTTACAATGTTGAAACAAATCATGTGGCCTATGAGCTGTTACCAACAAATGAGATTAAAAACAATAGAATTTTACAGACACCTTCACAATAACCTTCCAAGGAGCATTTTGCCACTAAAGACATGCAGAAATAAACTTGGACAACTGCTGATATGAAAAACATCTAACAACTCCAAGATTACCTCATAAAAGCGTAACATAAATTGTTCTTGTCTCTGCGCACAGCACTCAAGCGATTACATTTCCTTCAAGAGCGGAGCAGAAAACAGGACTACGGTAGTGCACACAGAATAACTGTTGGTCGTTCTGCTAATAGGCATGGAATGATGACGGATATCATGCAGTGGCCGCTCCGGAATGACTGGGAGGGAATTAATAAGCAGGAATGGGTTAATAGTGCATAAAGAGCCAGCAGGAGAACGGCGGGAGTGTTCCACAGGCCCCTCTGAAGTCAGCTGTGAGTAATCGGCCCATGGTGGGCCTCTGACGATTACCGTAACAGAGCAATTGGACGTGAAAAATGGATAATAGTATGGACATGGAAGTGCTTTCGGAAGATCTCTCTCTCGCTGGGCGAGTTGCTTAACCCATACATTCTCCCACTCTCACTCTCTCTCTCAAATGGAATGAGCGAGAGGCTGTAGTAGTGATCTCAGTATTAAAGGCAACAATCCGACAGTCCAACCCACCATTCCACACCACTTCACCACGTTGCGGGCAATTTTCTGAAACATGTCAGACTTACGGATTTTGACAAGGCCCCTCGCTCTAGATCTAGAATGGTCCTCCCAATTTGGCATGTGTCCACTCAATGTATATAAAACTGGAAGACATTTCACAGCTATGGTGCTAGGAAAATACAGGGTAAAATGAGAGTGTTGAAAGCCTATATGCTCCTGGCTTTGCACCATTTGATTCCAGTTTGTGGGGAAGAAACATGAGCTGTCTGAGTCTGTGTTGAATGATCATGCGCTGGTGTTACGCTGGTCAGATTATGATCCCTTATATAATTCCACATATTGCCTTTAATCAAATGTACATTCCATGGAAAGAAATACCCTGCAGTTTTTGGCATTTAAGCCATTATATGATAACACATAAATAATACTCATGTGGGAATATTAGCCACAGGCCTGGTGCAGTTAAAACCCAGCACTACTACTGTAGGAGTAGGGCTTCCAATGAAGAGCCATTAACTTAAGATATTACACAATCAAACTCTTTATGATCATTGAAATGTGTGTGTGTGTGTTTGTGTTCATCTGTGTATCTGTCTTGAGCTGTTCTGCATCAAAACAATCCAACCATGCTACCACTCCCACAGCTGGGATGCTGCAGTCACAAAGGTCAGAGGTCATAGTCTAAGGAAACAACCCCCTTCAGAGGAAGCCCTGAGGCCTTCTCCAATATACTGATATTCAGGAAATGAGGGAAAGTGGGGGGCAGCTCACAGGTGACCAGAGATGGGGGAGGGATCCAGTATAGAAGGATGATAGGATGAAGAGAGGTTTAAAACAACTACTCTGTGATTGGTAAAAGATGGTTAGAAAAGAAAGGATAGATTAAACAAGGATGAGAGGAGATTGCATTAGAGAGAGTCGGTACAGTATAGAGGAGTGGAGAAAGACTAAAAGGCTAGCCACTTCTTCTCCCTAGTTGCTACTGTTTAGAGAGAGTGGGAGACCCCAAACCCTAGCAAGAGACCCCAAACCTAAGCAATTTCCCCCTGTGACTGGGTTATAAGCTCAACAACAGACCACAATAACCCCGTTATCTTGTCCTGCAATTGTCACACAGGAGTTTCCCCTCTACTTCAAAATTCAAATATTGAAGAAAACTACCACAACAAACTGGACAGACATATTACTCACAAACATGCAAAAATGATGTGAAGGTTGAAGGTAATTATGTAATGGTGATAATAGCAAGTTCCGTCTTTGAGTCTGTGATGAATGTGAAATGAGACTGTAGCCTTGTGTCTTGCTATTGAGCAGACTATACAAGTGAGAAAACAGTTAATGAGTCATTGGGCATTTTGCACCCTGTCCAGGCCCACCCACACATCACCACAAGGACCCTGCACCCGAACACACTGACAGGTGGTACAGAACATTAGGTACAGGAGTCAGAACGAGAGAGAGAGAGAGAGAGAGAGTAGAGAGAGAGAGAGAGTAGAGAGAGAGAGAATAAAAGTAGAGAGAAAGATAGGAGGAGAGCGAGAGAGAGAGAGAGAGAGAGAGGGGGGTCTAGAGAGAGCGATAGAGTGTGTGTTTGTTTGTGTGCGAGAGCAAGAGAGTGAGAGAGACGGAGCTACGTACTACAAACACAAAGAGGAGAGAGCGTTGTCAAAGCCACTATAGCCACGATAGCATCAGCTCACTGCAGCCCTCCCACTGAACTCTCCATGCCTGGGAAAGGATGGTCACTGATTATAATCTCAGATAGGATGTGTATGAGTGTTTCGGTCCACAATACACTCTATTGTAAGACAGTGAGACATGCATGAACTTCCTCTCTTTCTGTGCATACTGATACAAGTTGAGCCACAAGATGAGTACGGGATACGGGTTAGTCAATGTTATTGAAGTCCAATGTACATGTACGATACCATTCAACAGTTTGGGGTCACTTAGAAATGTCCCTGTTTTTGAAAGAAATAAAAAAAAATGTCCATTAAAATAACATAAAATTGGTCAGAAATACAGTGTAGACATTATGTATGTTGTAAATGACTATTGTAGCTGGAAACAGCAGATTTTTCATGGAATATCTACATTGCAAACAGAGGCCCATTTTCAGCAACCATCCCTCCTGTGTTCCAATGGCACATTGTATTAGCTATTCCAAGTTTATAATTTTAAAAGGCTAATTGATCATTAGAAAACCCTTTTGCAATTATGTTAAAACAGCTGAAAACTGTTGTCTTGATTAATAAAGAAGAAATAAAACTGGCCTTCTTAGACGAGATGAGCATCTGGAGAGTCAGCAATTGTGGGTTCGATTACAGGCTCAAAATGGCCAGAAACAAAGACCTTTCATCTGAAACTAGTCAGTCTATTCTTGTTCTGAGAAATTGAGGCTATTCCATGCGAGAAATTACCAAGAAACTTAAGATCTCATACAACGCTGTCTACTATTCCCTTCACAGAACAGTGCGAATTGGCTCTAACCAGAATAGGAAGAGGAGTGGGAGGCCCCCGGTGCACAACAGAGCAAGAGGACAAGTACATGATAGTGTCTAGTTTGAGAAACAGACGCCTCACAAGGCCTCAACTGGCAGCTTTATTAAATAGTACCCGCAAAACAGTGAAGATTGAAAAGGTGAAGAGGCGAATCCAGGATGCTAGCCTTCAATTTCTCAGAACAAGAATAGACTGGCAAGTTTCAGAAGAAAGTCTTTGTTTCTGGCCATTTTAAGTCTGTAATCGAACCCACAAATGCTGATGCTCCAGATCAATACTCAACTAGTCTAAAGAAGGCCGGAATGAATTGCTTTTTTAATCAGAACAACAGTTTTCAGCCGTGCTAACATAATTGCAAGAGGGTTTTCTAATGATCAATTAGCCTTTTAAAATTATCAACATGGATTAGCTAACATAAAGGAACAGAAGAGTGATGGTTGCTGATACTAGGCCTATGTAGGTTTTCCATAACAAAACTGTTGTTTCCAGCTACAATAGTAATTTACAACATTCACAATGTCTACAGTGTATTTCTGATCAATTTGATGACTTTGCATTCAGTGCATTCTGAAAGTATTCAGACCCATTAACTTTTTTCCCCATTTTGTTTCATTACAGGTTTATTCTTATTCTTATTCTTGTTCGAAAGGATTCAAGTCCGGGCTCTGGCTGGGCCACTCAAGGACATTCAGAGACTTGTCCTGAAGCCAGTGCTGTCTTGACTGTGTGCTTAGGGTTGTTCTCCAGTTGGAAGGTGCACCTTCACCCCAGTCTGAGGTCCTGAGTGCTATGGAGCAGGTTTTCATCAAGGATCTCTCTGTTTTTGCTCTGTTCATCTTTCCCCAATCCTGACCAGTCTCCCAGTCCCTGCTGCTGAAAAACATCCCCACAGCATGATGCTGCCACTGCCATGCTTCACCATAGAGATGGTGCCAGGTTCCCTCCAAGCATAAAACTTGGCATTCAGGACAGATAATCTTGTTTCTCATGGTCTGAAAGTCCTTTAGGTGCCTTTTGGCCAACTCTAAGCAGGCTGTCAAATTCCAAGTGGGCTTGTGTCTGGCCAATCTACCATAAAGGCCTGATTGATGGAGTGCTACAGAGATGGTTGTCCTTCTGGAAGGTTCTCTCAACTCTGGAGCTCTGTCAGAGTGACTATCGGGTTCTTTGTCACCTCCCTGACCAAAGGACTTCTTCCCTGATTGCTCATTTTGGCCAGACGGGCAGCTATAGGAAGAGTCTTGAAGGTTCCAAACTTCTTCCATTTAAGAATGATGGAGGCCACAGTGTTCTTGGGGACCTTCAATGCTGTAGAAATGTTTTGGTACCCTCCCCCAGATCTGTGCCTCAACACAATCCTGTCTTGGAGCTCTACGGACAATTCCTGCAACCTCATGGCTTGGTGTTTGCTCTGACATGCACTGTCAACTGTGGGACCATATATGGACAGGTGCGTGCCTTTCCCAATCAAGTCGAATCAATTGAATTTATCACAGGTAGACTCCAATCAAGTGTTGGAAAATCTTCAGGATGATCAATGGAAACAGGATGCACCTGAGCTCAATGTCTTGTATCATAGCAAAGTGTCTGAAGAATTATATAAATAAGGTATATCTTTATTTAAAATGTTTATACATTTGCAATTTTTTGCTTTATCATTATGGGGTACTGTGTGTAGATTGATGGGTAAATCATGTAATTTCATCATTTTTAGAATAAGTCTCTGATGTAACAAAATGTGGAACTAGAAATAAACATTGAGTAGCAGCAGTGTAAAAAAAGAGGGTCAATACCGATTTTTTGGTCCTTCCTCTGACACCGCCTGGTATTGAGGTCCTGGATGGCAGGAAGTTTGGCCCCAGTGATGTACTGGGCCGTACGCACTAAGGTCTGTAGCACCTTGCGGTCAGATGCCAAGCAGTTGCCATACCAGGTGGTGATGCAACCAGTGAGGACAGTCTCGATGGTGCAGTTGTCAATCTTTTTGAAGGCATGTCCACTTCATGACTGTCTTGGTGTGTTTGGACCCTGATAGCTTGTTGGTGATGGTGTACACCAAGGAACTTGAAGCTCTCGACCCGCTACTCTACAGCCCCTGTCGATATGAATGGAGGCGTGCTCGGCCCTCCTTTTCATTTAGTCAATGATCAGCTCCTTTGTCTTGATACCTTTGAGGGAGAGGATGTTGCAAGAGTAGACAGCTCCTAGTAGGCTGTCTCATCGTTGTTGGTGATCAGGCCTACGACTGTTGTGTTGTCGGAATTCTTAATGATGGTGTTAGATTCATGCCTGGCCACGCTGTCGTGGGTACAGGAGGGTACTAAGCATGTACCGCTGAGGGGCCCCCGTGTTGAGGATCAGCATGGCAGATATGTTGATGCCTACTCTGACCACCTGGGGGTGGCCCTTCAGGAAGTCCAGGATCCAGTTGCAGAGGGAGGTGTTTAGTCCCAGGGTCCTTAGAGGGCACTAAGGTGTTGAACCCTGAGCAGTAGTCAATGAACAGAATTCTCACATAGGGGTTCCTTTTGTCCAGGTGGTATAGGGCAGTGTGGATTGCGATTGAGATTGCGTCATCTGTGGATCTGTTGGGGCAGTATGTGAATTGGAGTGGGTCTAGGGTGTCCGGGAGGATGCTGTTGATGTGAGCCATGACCAGCCTTTCAAAGAACGATAGCACATGGCTACCGATGTGAGTGCTATGGGGTGGTAATCATTTTGGCAGGTTACCTTCGATTCCTTGGGCACAGGGACTATGGTGGCCTGCTTGAAACATGTAGGTATTACAGACTCGGTCAGGGAGAGGTTGAAAATGTCGGTGAAGACACTTGCCAGTTTGTCTGCGCATGCTTTGAGTGCACTTCCTGGTAATCCGTCTGGCCCTGCAGGTTTGTGAATGTTGGCCTGTTTAACGGTCTTGCTCACATAGGCTACCGAGAGCGTTATCACACAGTCGTCCAGAACAGCTGGTGCTCGCATGTATGCTTCAGTGTTACTTGCCTCTAAGTGAGCATAAAAGGCATTTAGCTCGTCTGGTAGGCTCGCGTCACTGGGCAGTTCGTGGTTGGGTTTCCCTTTAGTAGTCCTTAATAGTCCTGTCGCATGACCATGTCCGTATTGAGCAAGTCACTGGTATCTCCTGCTTTAGTTTAACTATGTATAACTATGGTATTATGCCAGATGAACATAAGAACACAACAAGTCCTGTAAAACCTATATTTATGGTTTACAATTCAATGCAGCTAACACATGACATGGACAATGGTCACAGCAAACCAATAACAATTCCAGAACATTAGCTAATGTTCCCTTAAAAAATGTGATAAGGTTATGATCACTATCAAAGCACAAAACAGCTAAAACACCATCTACCACTAACGGTCGCGGCATTAGCTGGAAACTTTTAAAGGAGAAACCACTGTATGTCACACCATAAAACGGAATACCCAAAGCCTGTATGTATGAATGTGTGTGACTCATACAAAGGCCTAAATGGGTGTGTGGGACATGCTGCAGACCTAGAGGGATAGACAGCCAGATGGTGCCCACGCTGTTCAGCCAACATGGATATTAGATCCACCACTGGGGCTAAACCTCCCAGACCGCACCCGAGCCTGGCCCGCTCGTACAGCCTTAGCCTGCTGGCAGTGGGTAAACATCCAGGCCCTGACAGCCTGTCAGCCAGCAGCAAACGGCCTAAGAACAGCTATACCCTGCCAGCTAAATAGTTCAAGAAGTCTTTAAAATCCTTATCTAGACTCTCCTAAAGGATAGTACATCCACTTGCTCTGTGTCCATTTGAACTCAGTGGAGTGTGACTTGTAGCATGTTATTGAGGCTATGGGAACATATGGTGGCCAGCTCATACAAAAGCTTGTTATAGACAAAAAAAAGCAGTTGAAAACAGTATGTGTGTGAGTGTGCCGAGACAGATGTCGGAACGACAGCGGTCCCCTATTGCTTTGAGGTTCTGCAAGTTCCATGTTACCTGGGGCTGCTGTGCAGCTGTCCTGAGCTGATCGCTGTCCCAGCCCTACAAAGGCTTGCTCCAGTGTGTGTGTGTGTTTGTGTGTGTGTATGTGTGCAGCAATGTCCCTGAGCTCAAAACACTGCTACAAAATATACTCAGTGCACAAACATGTACACACACATGCACACAGGCTGACTCGGATGCCAAAACACAGAGGGTGGGGATCCCACTCAACTCCTATTTGCAAAGATTAAATGAACAAGCACATAAAAACAACATTTGACAGCATTTTAAACTAAAGCAACCATTGGATTTTCAAGTTCTTCTCTGACTGCCTGTTCTTCCTCTCCATCCAACACCCCCCCCCCACCCACCCCTCTCGCTCCTTTCCCTACAGCTCTCTCTGTGTGTACATACACACGATCCTCAACTCAGGATTACGTTTCTGTGACACGACCTGCGTCACAGCAGTGGCGAGCTCGCACAACCAGCCAGGGGATTCAATCTCTTGTCTCCCCAAGTTAGAAAGTATGACAGCAAGCAGAGCAGGAGGAGGAGTAGGGAGAGGAGGAGATTAATAACTAATAAAAAAGGGGGCTCTCCACAGGATGATCTTGGAAATATGGCTGCTATGGCTATCAGTTGCCACAAGCCCTGGCACGAGACAACATGACAGGTGTACATTTCAGCAACTTAAACAGGCAGATTAGCCACTAGTGTTGCTCTTCATATGTATTCTTTATGGGAGTTAAGGCCATTTGAAACGCAGGGCCAAAGGCAAGATTACAGAGCCACAGCCCCATGGAGAGAGGTGTGTTGCAACTAAAAGCCTGGATTTGAATAATTGTACAGGCTTAGAGCCCCGAATCAGCAGAGAACAGAACCAATGGATTATTACAGCCAACTTTGGACGGCTTTGACTGCCTGACTCAATGAAAAACCCCTGTGCTGTGTGTGTGTAGGGGGGGGTGGATAGGCGTGTGTGTGTACTTTCATGCTACAATGTGAACGTATGTAACTGCTGTTCCAGTGTTGTGCTCCTAAACAACCATTGACTTTGTGTGTGTGTGTGTGTGTGTGTGTGTGTGTGTGTGTGTGTGTGTGTGTGTGTGTGTGTGTGTGTGTGTGTGTGTGTGTGTGTGTGTGTGTGTGTGTGTGTGTGTGTGTGTGTGTGTGTGTGTGTGTGTGTGTGCGTGCGTGCGTGCACACGTGTGTGTGTGTGCAACTGCCTATCTGTGTGACTGTTTGTGTACCCTATGAGAGGGATACATCAAACAAATACAAGCCACTTTTCCAGCTCTACACTTTAATGCTGCATGGTTAAGGCTTAGAGATGAGTTAGGTGCTGGAGAGAAGGAGGGAAAGAGCTGAAGAGCTGTTAAAAAAAGAGAAGAGAGGAAGAATGGATAATGAAGAGGAGGGTGGGAGTCTCATGTGATTTGTCTGGAGAAATACTGAAGAGTGCAGTTCAAATAATTCAACCTGTTTAAAGAGTGAGAAGCAGGGTAGGTCTTTAGTATGAAAGGGTGGGCTAGATGAAGAGAGAGGGATGAAGAGTGAGAAAAAGCGACAGCAGAGGAAGAGAGGGAGAGAGATGAAGGGGAAGAAGGGGATGAGAGAGATTCAGAGAAAGAGTGAAAGAGAAACAGATGGATGGAGGTAGAAAGAGAGAGAAGGAGAGAGAGAAAGACAATGAAAAGGGAGAGGTGAGGGTGCGTGCTTGCTCTGCTCTGCCAGTAATCAGTAGGGGGAGAGTGGGGTAAGTTGAGCAATTTCCTTACAATCAGCATCACTCCGTCAAGGGAAATATAGTATTCTTTCTAAGAAAGATTCCTACACACATGTATATTACAGAATGTTGTGTATCCCTGTAAATAATCACAATTCATGTAAACATTAGTTTTGAAAACATAGCTTGTCCAAAAAGTGGTCTCTTGGCACAACTTGCCCTGGGTATGAGGTAAATTAAGCCTCAGGACAGGGTAAGTTAAGCCACCTACTAGTTTCTGTACTGAGTGAAATATTACCATTACCTTGTTAAAACCAATGATATCTTTATTTCCTAAATACAACACAATCACAATAGCTTTTTTGTCTTGTATTAATTGTAATGCTCTTTTAACCCAGGCTTAACACCTAACAACCACTTTGTACTTTTTAAAACACTTTTAGCATAGGCCAGGCCCTGTTGTTACGTCACACACTCTAAAAAGAAAAGGTTCCTGGAGTAACCTTTAAGGGTTCTTCAAATTGAAACTGTGGAGGAAACCCTAGAAGTTCTTCAAAGAAGACATTTGATTTGATGTGAAGAACCCCTTTTAATGGATCCTCTAAGAATATTTTAAAGAACCTTTTGGGGTATATTTTCAACTCCCTCCACCCTAATCATTTGTATTATTTTTAATAATAATGTGCATAACATTAAGAACAATAAGACAATATTTTAGTTGTTAGTGTTTGTTATGATTTTAGTTGCAAAGCAGAATAAAAAAATTGAATTATGAGGTAAACTCCCTGCAAAGCCCCAAGTCCAATGGGTATATATTCTAGCGTATTGATGCTAATGTGTTGATGTTCTCCGTATCCACAGCCAGAATGATTTTGCAGTGCATGGTGATCAAACAGGTTTCAAGTTATATTCAGAGGTGTAGGAAGGGTGACGTCTGTGAATGAAAAACATCGTAATTATATAGATGATTAACAAAACATGCACAGGGCCGTATTCCTACCTTGGATTTTGTGGTTAATGCGAATGGAAAAAAAACAACTATTTTGATAATGGTTTTCATACACATACCATGTCCATAATATAAAGGCCTACATGCTTTTCATTGAAGTTGTAAGGGAGGTGGATGGTACATATGATCTGCGTAACGTACCAATACAAGTTGACATACCTTTGCATGCCTCCTCGTCCGTATACCTGCAGACACAGACACAAAAGTGAGAAGTTCAGTTATCTGCACCCAATACAGCTAGCCTTCAACATATTCTTATAGCATACATAATCTTACCTCTTTATCCATTGAACTGTGTCCATTTTCTGTTTTAGAACTATTAGCCCACACAGCTACAAGGATGCACTTACTGTATATTGCTAGGTTTAGGACATCCCATTGAAGCTTATAGAGAACCCAACTGATGTATAGAACAATCTTAAAGTGATTTACTTTGGTTTAGATACAAGCTTCATGAAACCTTTAACACAATATATTAATTTGACTTGTTGAAAATATGTTTTTTGGACCTTGCTTACCACTTTTTCCATGTGGTTTCTTCCTTCACATACTCCATGAAATTATGGGCTCTTACAAAATATATGGCCATATCTATTTCATACAGCCAATCATGATAATCTTGTTGTTACCTCTACGATACACGTCTGGCCATGTGACTGCAACTCCATAACACGTTGATTCCTTCTCTGCAACTCCATAACACTTTCATTCCTTCTATACAACTCCATAACACTTTCATTCCTTCTGTACAACTCCATAACACTTTCATTCCTTCTATACAACTCCATAACACTTTCATTCCTTCTGTACAACTCCATAACACTTTCATTCCTTCTATACAACTCCATAACACTTTCATTCCTTCTGTACAACTCCATAACACTTTCATTCCTTCTGTACAACTCCATAACACTTTCATTCCTTCTGTACAACTCCATAACACTTTCATTCCTTCTATGCAACTCCATAACACTTTCATTCCTTCTGTACAACTCCATAACACTTTCATTCCTTCTGTACAACTCCATAACACTTTTATTCCTTCTATACAACTCCATAACACTTTCATTCCTTCTATACAACTCCATAACACTTTCATTACATTTACATTACATTTAAGTC
Source organism: Oncorhynchus masou masou (assembly GCF_036934945.1). Classification (NCBI taxonomy): domain Eukaryota; kingdom Metazoa; phylum Chordata; class Actinopteri; order Salmoniformes; family Salmonidae; genus Oncorhynchus; species Oncorhynchus masou. The sequence continues at coordinate 54,746,895 of NC_088235.1, forward strand.
ATTTAGCAGACGCTCTTATCCAGAGCGACTTACAAATTCCTTCTATACAACTCCATAACACTTTCATTCCTTCTATACAACTCCATAACACTTTAATTCCTTCTATACAACTCCATAACACTTTCATTCCTTCTATACAACTCCATAACACTTTCATTCCTTCTGTACAACTCCATAACACTTTCATTCCTTCTATACAACTCCATAACACTTTCATTCCTTCTATACAACTCCATAACACTTTCATTCCTTCTATACAACTCCATAACACTTTCATTCCTTCTCTGCAACTCCATAACACTTTCATTCCTTCTATACAACTCCATAACACTTTCATTCCTTCTCTGCAACTCCATAACACTTTCATTCCTTCTATACAACTCCATAACACTTTCATTCCTTCTCTGCAACTCCATAACACTTCCATTCCTTCTATACAACTCCATAACACTTTCATTCCTTCTCTGCAACTCCATAACACTTCCATTCCTTCTCTGCAACTCCATAACACTTCCATTCCTTCTATACAACTCCATAACACTTTCATTCCTTCTATACAACTCCATAACACGTTCATTCCTCCTATACAACTCCATAACACTGTCATTCCTCCTATACAACTCCATAACACTGTCATTCCTTCTATACTACTCCATAACACTTTCATTCCTTCTCTGCTTTCACTTACATTAATATTTACCATAACTCCCTGCTTCCATCCACTTAATTTAATTTACATGTTTGACAATTCCTTTTTTAGTAAACGAAAGGCAAATTCTAATTCAGCTGGGTCATGGAGTAATTGTTTGGCTTTAAAGATTCTGTAAAATAAGTGAGTCAGGAAACATGTAGAGGTTAAAGAGCTTTGCTAACAGATTCATGCTGAAAGGTCAGCAAAGATGTGGATGTTTGTTTCTACGCAGGTATGCAGTGTGAGATAACGTGGTAGAGGGCAAAAGAGAGAGAGAGAGAGAGAGAGAGAGAGAGAGAGAGAGAGAGAGAGAGAGAGTTAGAGAGAGAAGAGCAACTGTTCAGAAGGTAATTTATGAAGTGGCAAAAATCAAATCCCACACAGACCAATGCGCTCAAAGACAAACAAACCCCAACATATGCAAAGCAGCAGACGGCATCCTCACTTTTTAAATGGTGTGACCAACGCTTTGGGGATAGCAAATAACAACACCTGCATGAAAAAAAGACCAAAGAGAATTTGATTGAGGAGGACAGGGCAAACACCAATTGCAGCACTCTCAATGTGCTCTTGAAGATATACACTTAGACACACAAACAATAGCATCAACTCTCTGACACACTCATCTCCCTAGATGTTAATGTTGTGGGGCAAGCTATCGCTTGTTGTCATGACTACTCATCTGCTGTGACACAAGGGGATGTTGACATGGATTGTCTTTAGATGAGAGCCGGGACCAGAATGGACATAGACACAGGAAGCTGAGGAATTGGCTAAATTCTCGTGTTAATCAAACAATAACTGTGAGTCGCCGTCTATTCATGCTGCCCTACGTGAAGACACAAACTAGCACTTGCTTTCCTCTCTTTCAAATAATCTATTGGTGTTGTTTTCTTAACTCCCTGGTTACAATAGAAATACCAAACTTTTGGTCATGTCGATAGATTTGCCACATTTGAGAATTGTGCCTTTTTTGTGTGCAAATAATTCAATCTTTGGGAAAAGACAATTGAGTTTATACATTCCATGGCAAGCAACATTCCACGGTTCAGTTGTCCTTCAGGGATGAACACCTCCAGTGTTCCTCTTCCCATCACATACTGTAGCTCTTCCCAAGCATCTTCTCTCCTAGCCCCTTACTCGTTTCCCTCCCTGGGAGAGCCGGGACCATTGAGGGTAGGCAACCCATTGGGGTCAGGAGCTCAAAAATGTTATCTTGGAACAGTAGGATAACTTTATTGACTGAGCAATGTATATTGCCAAAGAATCTTGGAGAGTGTCTGAAAACCACATTTCTTGATACGTCCCTCTGGTTTACATACATGTACAGAGAAATAATACATGGGCCTGAATACCATTATTGTAGAGCAGTGAGAGACACAAAAGAGATATCCATGGGGAGAAAGAAAAATAAACTAGAAAAATGTTGCCCCTTTATACAGGGTCAGACATTTCTTCACTCCCAGTGGTTAAGGTTAGGATTAGGGATAAAATCATCTGATTCTAGATCTATGGTTAGTTGTATCCGCTTCCTCCGGTGAATACAGACATGGATGTATTCAGTACCTTCTACAGGTTGTAAGGCTGTGGGAACTTTCTCTAAACTGACTGACACTTTTGCTCCAAGTTGACTTAAAATGAAGGTCAGTTATGGAAAGTAGCGGAAGCAGAGTGACACTGAATTGTAGCTGCTGTTTTGGTAGGTTGGTAGGGAAATGTCATCGCAATTAAATCAGTTCAATTGTGTAGAGCTCGGTGCAGCTAAAGAAAAAAAGCTATCTTCATCCGACTGTAGGTGAGAGAACGAGCAACATATTGTGTAAAGCACAAGGAGAGAGACCAAAAATATACAATTTAAGGTGTTACTGTCTCCCCCCCTCTCTTCTTTTTCCAAACTGTGGTAATCATAGTGTTCCTTTCACCTCTCCAGTCCTTCACTCTTCATTTTCACTCTATTTCTCACAAGTCCTCAGATACATGTAAATCCAGCAGTTCATCTGAGAAAGAGAGAGAGAAAGGGGCATCAGGGTGTGATAATGACTTGGACTGAAATGGGTAGGGAGGGGTTGGCACATACGCATAACACATACACACGGTTGCACACACACACACACACGCACGCACGCACACACACACACACACACACACACACACACACACACACACACACACACACACACACACACACACACACACACACACACACACACACACACACACAACAGAACGCATACATATATACATACATAAACCTCTCTATCCAGACATGGTTGCGCAATGCCCCCTGCAGTGCCAGCTGCCAATTGGGATGGCAGCGCCCAGAGAGCGGTACCAGCCCTCTTGGAGCAGGAGCTGTGGGTGAAAGTACCCACTCCTCTACTGGGTCTCTGTGGGCAGGGCCAGGACAGCCAGCCAGGGTGGTAATAGAGTAAATAACTCAAATGAGACTGAGTGTGAATTACTTCTCTCTGCGATGTCTGATGGACTAGAGAGGACCCACTGTGATACTGACCAGGGGGTCCCACTCTAAGAGCTGTGGGGGGGGGGTTGTCTGAGAGGGTGTTTAATACAGGTGCTGAAGAAAGGGGTTTGGAGAGAGAGGAGTCCCATATAATACACGTACACACACAGTCTTACAAATGTGAATCCACAAAAATCCTCAAAACAGGGACTTTCCTTCATGAAGAGATGTGCAGTGTGACAATGCCTGTGAGTTACCGTCATGTGCGTCGGACACTTCCCTCCAGGTCTTACCACACAAACTGACTTGTGTCTTACATACATAATTGCTTGCTAAATGAACTATGGTTTCGCATGTCCTGTCAAACATTTTACTTTACATTATGCTAAAGAACAAACATCATAGTCTGGTAATCATGCTATCACTAATTTAGAAATGTGTGTCTCCTTGCTTGATAATTGCCAATCTGGAACCTACCTGCAACAAAAAGGGTTCTTCAAAGGGTTATCCAATGGGGACAGCCGAAAAACCCTTTAAGGTTCTAGATAGCAAATGTTTTTCTAAGTGTGTAGGTGAACACACGCCGGCAAAGTTTATGGTCGTGTTCCTCTGATCAGATGTTGCTGATTCATTCCAGATCTTACAACGTCTGGATAGGTATTTTACATATCAGTTATCCACATAGAAAAAATTATAACAATCGGCACAGACGATGACGTAACCATTGGTTACTACATGCAAAGTCTGAGCAGGAGAACATGACCTAAAGCTTTAGACACGGGTTGCGTGCCTCGGGAGCCTGGTTCTTTAGGTGCTATCTAGAACTAAAAATGGTTCTTTGGCTGTCCCCATAGGATATCCTTTTTGAAGAACCCCTTCTGGTTCCAGGTAGAACCCTTTTGCGTTCATTCTAGCACCCTAGTTCTCCTATGGGGACAGACATTTGGAACCTTTTTTCTAAGCTGCAAAGAAGCCATTTTAGGCTATCAATCAACTTAGAGTAGCTAGCTTGTCTCACTACTGTATCTTTGCTGGCATGACCTCTGTCAAGTTTGGTACACTTTCAGAAATTAATCAATATTTAAATGTACTAACTAAGACTCACATTCCTTTCAATATTTTACTCAGATTTTAGCAGAGATGCAGAGAATCATATTTAGTAAAAAAAGAAAAAGAAAACACCAGTCAGGAAGAGACTGCTCAAGAGGTATGCTTAGATATGCATTTTTGACATTAAATTAAGCATCATGATTATGGCTCTAGATTGCAGGAAAAGGGTGTTTCAGGTGTATGAAAAATGCTAAATTCTCCAATTGGGACCACCCCTCAGTCATCCTTACGTACATTCTGCCCGGTCAGATCTTGGGGGTGCATGACACCCTTGCTCGGAAGCCTGGTTTTTAGGCATGGGTTGTTCGCCTCGGTAGCCTGGTCTCTTCCATTTAGGGCATTGTTCACCAACTGGCGGCCGATGGGCCGAATTTGGCCCACGGGTGATTTTATTCTTAGTTTTATTTATTTTATTTTTTTATGAGCAAAAATAAAAACAATTAATATATATATATATATATATATATATATATATATGTATATATATATATACAGTAGCAGTCAAAAGTTTTGACACACCTACTCATTCCAGGTTTTTCTTCATTTTAACTTTTTCTACATCTTCAAATTAGCCACCCTTTGCCTTGATGACAGTTTTGCATTCTCTCAACCAGCTTCACCTGAAATGCTTTTCCAACAGTCTTGAAGGAGTTCCCACATATGCTGAGCTCTTGCTGGCTGTTTTCCTTCACTCTGTGGTCCAACTCATCACAAACCATTTCAATTGGGTGATTGAGGAGGCCAGGTCATCTGATGCAGCACTCCATCACTCTCCTTCTTGGGCAAATACCCCTTACACAACAAGGAGGTGTGTTGGGTCATTGTCCTGTAGAAAAACAAATGATAGTCCCACTAAGCGTCTCTTCTCTAATTGATGTCCTTTAGTAGTGGTTTCTTTGCAGCAATTCGACCATAAAGGCCTGATACACGCAGTCTCCTCTGAACAGTTGATGTTGAGATGTGTCTGTTACTTGAACTCTGTGAAGCATTTATTTGGCCTGCAATTTCTGAGGCTGGTAATTCTAACAAACTTGTCAGAGCAGCAGAGGTTACTCTGGATATTCCTTTCCTATGACGGTCCTCATGAAAGCCAGTTTCATCATAGTGCTATATGGTTTTGCGACTGCACTTGAAGAAACATTAAAACTTTCTTGAAATGTTCCTGATTGACTGACTTTCATGTCTGAAAGTAATGATGGACTGTCATTTCTCTCTGTTATTTGATCTGTTCTTTCCATAAAATGGACTTGGTCTTTTACCAAACAGGGCTATATTCTGTACACCACCCCAACATTAAGTTGTCACAACACAACTGATTGGCTCAAATGCATTAAGAAGGAAAGAAATTCCACAAATGAACTTTTAACAAGGCATACCTGTTAGTTGAAATGCATTCCAGGTCTCTACCTCCTGAAGCAGGTTGAGAGAATGCCAAGAGTGTGCAAAGCTGTTATCAAGGCAAAGGATGGCATCTTTGAAGAATCTCAAATGTAGAATATATTTGATTTGTTTAACACTTTTTTGGTTACAACATGATTCCATATGTGTTAGACTGGTACTGTACATGGCAGTGATGATGTCCCCCCCCCCCCCCCATTTGCCCAAAACAGACTCAGTTCATTGGGGCATGGACTCTACAAAGTGTTGAAAGTGTTCCACAGGGATGCTGACCCATGTTGACTCCAATGCCTCTCACAGTTGTGTCAAGTTAGCTGGTTGTCCTTTGGGTGGTGGATCATTTTGAATTCACACGGGAAACTGTTGAGTGTGAGAAACCCAGCAGCGTTACAGTTCTTGACACAAAGCGGTGCGCTTGCACCTACAGTACTACCATACCCTGTTCAAAGGCACTTCAATATTTCGTCTTGCCCATTCACCCTCTGAATGTCACAAAAAAATACACAATCAACGCTTCAATTGTCTCAAGGCTTATTGTCTGTTGTTTTGATAAACGCGTAACTTGTTGCCGTTGGTTTCCAGTATTGTCTTTCAAGTGAATTATCACTGCCTATTGAAAATTTACCAAGGCTATTGAGGAGATTTGAATGCTTTTTTGCCAGGTTAGGGCACGTCTTTTTTTAAGATGCCTCTGTTCCTCGTTCTATCAGGGCTCATTGTCAGTGTCACATGTAGTTACTAGCTCTGCAAGATATATACTCAGTCAAGTTAAGTTATTTTTTGTCAATTATTTTCACAATTTTGTCTGTATAGCTTGTAAATAACCTCTGGATCCAAACCTAATTAACATGTTTGCCGGGTCTTCTATCTTAACACAGAGAAACATTTTTGGGCAGTCTGCCTGAATTCACATATCATTCTGTTACATCCATATCTGATATGTTGTATTACCACCTCCCATTACATCTATCATACACTCCAGCATTCCTGTACTGTATACACCACCTAAGGAACTGCAGCCCAAATAGATGTTATCAGCACTACAGCAAATTCAATACAAAGCCCTGATTGAAAACACATCAGAACTAAACCAGGGAGCACAGCTTCAAAGGGGATGATACGCGGCATCTAATGCAACCAAAAATATATACATATATTTTCCTGATTAAGTGACCTCAAACCAGGTGACATGTTCATTCCTATTCAGTGTCAACGCTCAAGTTCAGAGTTGATCGTAGAGTACACCACAGGCGGCTGAACAAAGACTTCAGTGACAATGCTTTAAAATTCCAATAGATAAATAATAATAATAAAAAGACTTCATTGACAGTCGGAGTCCCGGAGGTGTGGAAAGATTCCACTTATCATTTCAAAGGCAGGCACTTCCCTCACCTCCCGACTCAAACCCACGGGAGAAGGATTTGAGAACTGGCAAAACAAAACAAAAAAAGTTCCCGGAAGTCCTACCAGCTAAAACATGGGCCGTTATCCGTATGCAGTGTTTTCTGGTAGTGATGGGTAAAGAGTGGGTTTGGAGTTTGTGATCTTGTCCTGACCTTCTTCTTCATCCATAATGCACCATCAGTATATAAACTGCTATGAAAGTTTAATAGAGAAAAACTCCTCTGCTTGTCTTGCTGTGGCGCTGCTGTGACAGCCTAATCTTTAATCACAACGCTGGCGATGGAGGGGGATGTCAGTGAGCGTTTCTGCAAACAGTGCTGTGATCTTCTAAAAGGCCTGCACCTGGACGATGAGCATCGCTCTATATATTCCACCCACCCCCGTCTCCCTATTTCTCTGTCCTTCTGTTTATACCTGTAGACATGTATTTTTCCATGCTCTTTGTCCCTTATTGTCTCTTATTTTCTCTCTCTCTCTCTCTCTCTCTCTCTCTCTCTCTCTCTCTCTCTCTCTCTCTCTCTCTCTCTCTCTCTCTCTCTGCCAACCGACCCCATCTCTTCACCCTCTTCACCGCACTTTCTCTCATCTCAGAGGTGACACGGGTCCCGACACTCAATGGAGACCCTTCCCTCTCCACAACATGACTGACCTCACCAGCTGAGGCAGACTCCTGAACGTGTCTGCCGTGGCAACACAGAGTTCCTCTGACTGAGTCGCCATTGCACGGCACAGCAAAGAAACACGGACACAGAACAGGACACAGTACATTCGAGCAGCTGAACTAGACATGGATATACACTATATATACAACAGTATGTGGACACCCCTTCATTTGAGAGGATTCTGCTATTTCAGCCACACCCGAGCTCAGGGACTTTCAACATGGGACCGTCATAGAGGGTCGGCTGGAGTGGTGTAAAGCTCGCTGCCATTGGACTCTGGAGCAGTGGAAACGCGTTCTCTGGAGTGATTCATGCTTCACCATCTGGGATGAATTGGGACGCCGACTGCGAGCCAGGTCTTATCGCCCAACACCATTGCCCAACCCCACTAATGCTCTTGAGGCTGAATGGAAGCAAGTCCCCGCATCTAGTGGAAAGCCTTCCCAGAATATATTCCAGTATAAGACCCCCACCAACTCTGTATCCGAGCCACTTTCCCTCCGTCTTTCATTTTCTGGAATACAGAGGACGTTTCATGACTGCTAACTGTCCTTTGGAAGCAGAGCCCAAGCTTTCTGAACATGAAATATTTTTATTTGTTTGGGGGGATTTTGGTTGGATTGTCAATACATCCTGTTGCATGCAGGTATATCCTGAAGATATGAGCTCCATATCTCCCCCCAATGATGTTGGTCTGGTGTCTGTCTGGTGATGCTTGTTGAATGCAGATGGATCAAGCTGGAGAACAACGCTGAGGGAAAGGCATGGGCCTGCAAACATGCCTCAATGTACTGTAGCGATAATACAATAAAATAAATGCCTACATGTATACTATAGGTAATAGATATATTATAATACTCATAAATTATCAAATCAATCACTTGCACTACAATGATCAATGTCACACGAGTCTAAAATACAAGGCTACACATGGTAGTGGTAGATCTTTGCTTTTTGTGCCTCTAAATATTTCCATCGCTACTGAAGTTGCCATTCCGTCTCATTTAAAGTGACAGTTGCCTGGCCTTGTATAGTTGTATCAGTGTGTGTCACTTCAGCTTTTACCATCAAAATACTGTACAATATCTCTGCTTAATGGTGATTGAAATGTGTGTAACATCTGTCAAGGCAACCACTTAATGTCAACATGTCAGAGGTAGCAGGGAGGAACTAAGTCCAAAACTACTGGACTGTCAAATCACACGCCGTAGGGAACAGATTTCTGTGGATCTGCTAGCAATAAAAAGAATCAGCAAGGTTTTGACATGGATTTCATATGGCATCGCTCATGTCTCCGAATTAATCCCGACGCAAAATTATGGCTTCTTTTCATCCCATTTCCATGGTTACGCTGTCAAAGCTCGTGAGAAGAGAGGAAGAGTGAAGCAGAAGAGAAAGGAAAGACTTGGGCGGCTTTGATTTTCTTAACGTTTCAACAGATGAAAAAGCGGAATCTAATCTCAACAGAGAGCAAATTTCATTTTACTGGGCTTCTATTGTTCTATGAAAAGGAGGGCGGAGAAAAATCTGAAATGACAAAGAGACTCATAATTATGTTACAAGTTAAAGGCATTTTAATTAACTGTGTTTTTCCTGTCTATGAGTGTGGGTGGTGGGGGAGTATGCAGGGAAGCTGACCAGCTTGACTGAAAGAGAGCAGGACAGCATCCCTAAGGAAAGGAGTGGTGGCTGGTTAGAGATAGGAGAGATATGGATCAAACACAAAACAACTGGCTGCAGCTCTCGATACCGTACTCCATACTGTACAAAAGTAACAAATTCCACATAGGCATCAAAATGCTGAACTGTAAACTATCCTACACTCCTAGCACATAGTCAATGTTGGATTTTGCCTGAATGGTCTGAAAGGTAACACTTTTCATATTGCTTGTTTTGTTTGAAATCAACTGTGGAAGAAGCTGCAATAATGTCTGTCAAGAAAATATTCTTCCTATGTTGGGAGCTATCCAGAATTCAACTACCTCACCTTAAGAACAACAATGCTGAAAAATAACACTGATGGTCAGTCAATAAGCTCTATGTTTGACCGCTGGTTGACCACTGGGTTTGACGGCATGTGGTTTGGGTTGTCTAAAGGGAGCTGACCTGTCATTACCACCCACACCAACACAGGTCTCTGGCCACTGGAACACAGGATATTCCAGCCACCCAGGAACAATGCGAAGAGAGTGACCGTGGCCCACAGTATTCAATTTATGGAGGAAGAAGTAGCTGGATGAATTAAAGGCCTGACAAAAACATAATGTAAGAACATGAGACATTTAGTCCTTGACCTTGAACAATGCACCAACATTGATACCTGTACACACTAACTCGCCCACCCCACCCATGGTATGGTGGTATGTACAGTTGGAGGGGAATACAGCTCTCTAACTCCAGCCTCCACAGCTTATCAATGTGCTGCTGCGTTGTATTTACGTATCCTGGCGACCCACAAGATGGCTGTGCGGGAGAGATGGAGCAAGGGAGAAAGGGAGGGGATGAATAATCTCTGAGAAAGCACATGCATATGCAAACCAACCTTAACCCCTCCCCCTAAAATGCATGCACGCACGCACACGCACACACACACACGCACACACAATCTCCATCCTACATGTATGAATATGAAGCTCAGGTTCCAAATGCAGAGGTATGAGTAATGGGAGGTTGAAGAGATTTGCTATATTTCCTCTCTCGTTCTTGAATTTTCCCTCTCTCTCTCTCTCTCTCTCTCTCTCTCTCAGCCAGTTGTAGTGGTCTGTGGCAGCCTTCTTCGTATGCATGCTCCATTGTGCTGGGGCTGCTTTGTTGTCTCTCTGGCTGATGCCATCCTTCCTCGGCTCAAACAATGGTTCCGCGGTGACGCTGGACACGGCGGTCATGTTCCATTTGCCCATGTGCATTATCTCCCAATCCCCTGGCCCTTTGGTCCCCACAGCCCCCCCCCCCGTCCCCTTGCTCTGAATAGAGTCCAAAGCCATTACGAAGAGAAACACACTGACAGAGAGTGGGAGTGGGAGGAAAAAGAGAGAGAAAGGGGGAACCAGGGAAATGAGAGCATGGACAGACGCACAGCTGAAAGAGAAACAGAGAAAGCGAGAAAAGGGGAGGCCCGTTCTTCCATCCCGTGTTGGGACTGGGTGCGATGCATACTAATGACATCATTACAACAGGACACTCTCCCAGATCATGTTTACTCTGTTATGGTTCCTCTCACCTTCCAACTCCCTCACCCAAATTCCAATATCCCTTTACTTTTTTTCTCCTACTTTTCCACCCTTTCACCTTCTTTCTTTTTGAGAGAAATGTAAATAGCAGAGGGTAATTTTGGTGTATTTGGCCCAAATGCAGGCCTTCATAGTTGGTGGTAATACAGCCTGTGCCGTGCTCTGTGTGTGGGTGGTGCTCCTCTCTGCAAAGCCTCTCTTTTCCATTGCATTGAACTTGACCTCGAGTGACCCTTCTATAATGAGTGAAATGAAAACATCTCCCATTGGAATGCAGTGTGTAGATCCAGGGCTATGCATGCTGCTGCTTCTTTTTATTTTCACTGTTTGATGAATTAAAGGGCCAGCGTAAACATTTCCCTCACCTGCAAACAAACGCGCAGGCACTCACACACACACACACACACACACACACACACACACACACACACACACACACACACACACACACACACACACACACACACACACACACACACACACACACACACACACACACACACACACACACACAAACACACACACACACACACACACACACACACACACACACACACACACACACACACACACACACACTCACACACACACACACACACACTGCACGCTAAAGTGGAGGTCAATAATAAACACTTTATGAAGTTGTGATAAAGCCATAGCAAGGGAACTGTAACTCAGTCTGCTTGTTATGGTGTGAATGTACTGTATGTCTGGCGCAAACACCACAAGCGTATGTGCGAGCAAAACCAAATATTAGCTCGGCTCTTACATTTCTGGTTACATAGATGGGTTTGGGTCACATAGATGGGACATAATATAGAAAAAATAAATTTAAAGTATTTCTTAGTCATTTTAATGCTGGTGTGGTTACAGATTTTGACTGTAGAAGGTGTTTAAAAAAAATTCTAGCCACATTGTGAGTTCGGTATTGTGATTCCATTATTTGCTTCCAATAATAGCAGACATCGCCGTGTCAATAGGTTTCCAATTCATAACAAATCAAAAGTTATGATTTTTGCTTATTTTCGTCATGGATATGCTTTTGAAACATGGATATGCTTTTGAAGCTTATTAAAACATTGTGATTTCAAGTGGTTGGTTTAGATGCTTTCATTGGCTTGAGTGGATAGAAGTGACTTTGTGTTGATGTGGTGGTGGTGTGTGTATCGGAAGGATGTGTGTGTGGCCCAATGTGTCCAAGCCTGACGGTGTGGTGATAGGCCATGTTTGATCTTAATCCTGATCTACCATCCCTTGACGTTGTCGCAATCCATCACTTACAGCCCTGACACAGACACAAGCATGCACACACACACACACACACACACACACACACACACACACACACACACACACACACACACACACACACACACACACACACTAGGGGGAGGGGCCTGTAAAATAACCCTAGAGGGAGTTCATGAATAATAAGCAGGTGTGAAGGAGAGTGGTCCAGGCTGAGCAATACCCCCCGCCCCCGTAGCCTCGTCTCTGCAGTGCCCTCACACCCCTCCTCCATCACCATGTTTATGCATGGCCCCCTGTTTCATATGTATCCGCCACATCATTTCTCCTGTTGTTCTGGGAACTGATGATACGGGCTGCATTAAGAATGATGACCCGTACACAGATTACAGCGCTGTCAGAACAGCACACACACACACACATAGGGAACAATATACACACACATAAACAGGCACAAACACACATAAATAGGCCCTGGCACTGAAAACAATACCGCAGGCGGCCAGATACCTCACCCTTGTTACGCCACCATCAGAAAGGACAAAAAACACACAGCAACCAGCTCTGACAAAACAACATTTTTATTTAGGGATGAATATGCATGGAGCAATTATCACCTTCCTCTCTCTCACACTGGTGGGTGTAAATCTTGGGATTTAACTTCATTTATCTTATTCAACTTACCCTTGTCTTCTCACTTTTTGTCTGGTGGGTGTAAATCTTGGGATTTAACTTCATTTATCTTATTCAACTTACCCTTGTCTTCTCACTTTTTGTCTTTCAGTAAAAGTTTGACAACCATTCCCCTCCCCACCACCACCAGCTATGATAACCTTAAAGGAAAACTTGATATAGTCCCAAAGAGCTTTGCTTGTCAGCGCTCAAGTTTTCCACATATGTAATTTTCGAAAATACAGAAATCATCCCTGTACGGTGCATTTTGCATCATATGATGCACAAGATTTTCTAAGTTTCATATCTTGAACATTTGAGTGCTGACAAGCAACACATTTTGGGACTATGTCAACAATGGACTAATGAAAAATAATACCTTAAAGTTTTTGGGTGGAATCTTCCTTTAAGGCCCATCATTGGGACCCCTTTCCCCCAGCAGGGGGAGGCAGGCTTTGGATACCAGCAGTCCCGCATAGGGCTACCTGCCATCACATCATCTGGCTCTGAGGATCTTCCCTCGGATACGAGGCCATTCCCCAAACTATTTAATGAAATGTCATATTGCATTCCGTCTTTGTTGTTCATTCAGTGAAGCCTTTACTCGATTGAATTGTATGTGTGGTCATATAATAGTATAAGGTGTGTAGACAGTTTGTCTGTGTCTTATCAGAAATATGAAACAATATCTCCTCCATACTCCCTCCTCCTCTTTCTCACTCTCTCTTCCTTCCTTCCTCCCTCCCCGTCTCTCTCTTTTCCCCCTTGTTCTCTCTCTCGCTGTCTCTCTATCTGTGTCCCTCTCTCCCTCTCTCTGTCAGCCTCTCTTCCTCTCTCTGTCAGCCTCTCTCCCTCTCAATTCAATTCAAGGGGCTTTATTGGCATGGGTAACATGTGTTAACATTGCCAAAGCAAGTAAGGTAGATAATATATAAAGTGAAATAAACAATAAAAATTAACAGTAGACGTCACACATACAGAAGTTTCAAAACAATAAAGACATTACAAATGTCATATTATATATATATACAGTGTTTTTGCAATGTACAAATGGTAAAGGACACAAGATAAAATAAATAAGCATAGATATGGGTTGTATTTACAATGGTGCGTGTTCTTCACTGGTTGCCCTTTTCTCGTGGCAACAGGTCACAAATCTTGCTGCTCTGATGGCACACTGTGGAATTTCACCCAGTAGATATGGGAGTTTTTCAAAATTGGATTTGTTTTCGAATTCTTTGTGGATCTGTGTAATATGAGGGAAATATGTCTCTCTAATATGGTCATACATTGGGCAGGAGGTTAGGAAGTGCAGCTCAGTTTCCACCTCATTTTGTGGGCAGTGAGCACATAGCCTGTCTTCTCTTGAGAGCCATGTCTGCCTACGGCGGCCTTTCTCAATAGCAAGGCTATGCTCGCTGAGTCTGTACATAGTCAAAGCTTTCCTTAATTTTGGGTCAGTCACAGTGGTCAGGTATTCTGCCGCTGTGTACTCTCTGTGTAGGGCCAAATAGCATTCTAGTTTGCTCTGTTTTTTTGTTAATTCTTTCCAATGTGTCAAGTAATTATCTTTTTGTTTTCTCATGATTTGGTTGGGTCTAATTGTGCTGCTGTCATGGGGCTCTGTGGGGTGTGTTTGTGAACAGAGCCCCAGGACCAGCTTGCTTAGGGGACTCTTCTCCAGGTTCATCTCTCTGTAGGTGATGGCTTTGTTGTGGAAGGTTTGGGAGTCGCTTCCTTTCAGGTGGTTATAGAATTTAACAGCTCTTTTCTGGATTTTGATAATTAGTGGGTATCGGCCTAATTCTGCTCTGCATGCATTATTTGGTGTTCTACGTTGTACACGGAGGATATTTTTGCAGAATTCTGCGTGCAGAGTCTCAATTTGGTGTTTGTCCCATTTTGTGAAGTTTTGGTTGGTGAGCGGACCCCAGACCTCACAACCATAAAGGGCAATGGGCTCTATGACTGATACAAGTATTTTTAGCCAAATCCTAATTGGTATGTTGAAATTTATGTTCCTTTTGATGGCATAGAATGCCCTTCTTGCCTTGTCTCTCAGATCGTTCACAGCTTTGTGGAAGTTACCTGTGGAGCTGATGTTTAGGCCAAGGTATGTATAGTTTTTTGTGTGCTCTAGGGCAACAGTGTCTAGATGGAATTTGTATTTGTGGTCCTGGTTACTGGACCTTTTTTGGAACACCATTATTTTGGTCTTACTAAGGTTTACTGTCAGGGCCCAGGTCTGACAGAATCTGTGCATAAGATCTAGGTGCTGCTGTAGGCCCTCCTTGGTTGGTGACAGAAGCACCAGATCATCAGCAAACAGCAGACATTTGACTTCAGATTCTAGTAGGGTGAGGCCGGGTGCTGCAGACTTTTCTAGTGCCCGCGCCAGTTCGTTGATATATATGTTGAAGAGGGTGGGGCTTAAGCTGCATCCCTGTCTAACCCCACGAACCTGTGTGAAGAAATGTGTGTTTTTTGCCAATTTTAACCGCACACTTGTTGTTTGTGTACATGGATTTTATGATGTCGTATGTTTTACCCCCAACACCACTTTCCATCAGTTTGTATTGCAGACCCTCATGCCAAATTGAGTCGAAGGCTTTTTTGAAATCAACAAAGCGTGAGAAGACTTTGCCTTTGTTTTGGTTTGTTTGGTTGTCAATTAGGGTGTGCAGGGTGAATACATGGTCTGTTGTACGGTAATTTGGTAAATAGCCAATTTTACATTTGCTCAGTACATTGTTTTCATTGAGGAAGTGTACGAGTCTGCTGTTAATGATAATGCAGAGGATTTTCCTAAGGTTACTGTTGATGCATATTCCACGGTAGTTATTCCATTTTTGTGGATTGGGGTGATCAGTCCTTGTTTCCAAATATTGGGAAAGATGCCAGAGCTAAGGATGATGTTAAAGAGTTTTAGTATAGCCAATTGGAATTTGTTGTCTGTATATTTGATAATTTCATTGAGGATACCATCAACACCACAGGCCTTTTTGGGTTGGAGGGTTTTTATTTTGTCCTGTAACTCAATGTAATTGGAGATTCCAGTGGGTTCTGGTAGTCTTTAATAGTTGATTCTAAGATCTGTATTTGATCATGTATATGTTTTTGCTCTTTATTCTTTGTTATAGAGCCAAAAAGATTGGACAAGTGGTTTACCCATACATCTCCATTTTGGATAGATAATTCTTCGTGTTGTTGTTTGTTTAGTGTTTTCCAATTTTCCCAGAAGTGGTTAGAGTCTATGGATTCTTCAATTACATTGAGCTGATTTCTGACATGCTGTTCCTTCTTTTTCCGTAGTGTATTTCTGTATTGTTTTAGGGATTCACCATAGTGAAGGCGTAGACTCAGGTTTTCCAGGTCTCTATGTTTTTGGTTGGACAGGTTTCTCAATTTCTTTCTTAGATTTTTGCTTTCTTCATTCCTCTCTCTGTCAGCCTTTCTCCCTCTCTCTGTCAGCCTCTCTCCCTCTCTCTGTCAGCCTTTCTCCCTCTCTGTCAGCCTCTCTCCCTCTCTCTGTCAGCCTTTCTCTCTCTCTCTGTCAGCCTCTCTCCCTCTCTCTGTCAGCCTCTCTCCCTCTCTCGGTCAGCCTCTCTCCCTCTCTCTGTCAGCCTCTCTCCCTCTCTCTGTCAGCCTCTCTCCCTCTCTCTGTCAGCCTCTCTCCCTCTCTCTGTAAGCCTTTCTCCCTCTCTCTGTCAGCCTTTCTCCCTCTCTGTCAGCCTCTCTCCCTCTCTCTGTCAGCCTTTCTACCTCTCTGTCAGCCTTTCTCCCTCTCTGTCAGCCTCTCTCCCTCTCTGTCAGCCTCTCTCCCTCTCTCTGCCAGTTTTTCTCACCCTCTGTCAGCCTCTCTCCCTCTCTCTGTCAGCCTTTCTCCCTCTCTATGTCAGACTTTCTCCCTCTCTCTGTCAGCCTTTCTCTCCCTCTCTGTCAGCCTTTCTCCCTCTCTCTGTCAGCCTTTCTCCCTCTCTCTGTCATCCTTTCTCTCCCTCTCTGTCAGCCTCTCTCTCTCCCTCTCTGTCAGCCTTTCTCCCTCTCTCTGTCAGCCTTTCTCCCTCTCTCTGTCAGCCTTTCTCCCTCTCTGTCAGCCTTTCTCCCTCTCTGTCAGCCTTTCTGCCTCTCTGTCAGCCTCTCTCCCTCTCTCGGTCAGCCTTTCTCCCTCTCTCTGTCAGCCTCTCTCCCTCTCTCGGTCAGCCTCTCTCCCTCTCTCTGTCAGCCTCTCTCCCTCTCTCTGTCAGCCTCTCTCCCTCTCTCTGTCAGCCTCTCACCCTCTCTGTCAGCCTCTCTCCCTCTCTCTGTCAGCCTTTCTCCCTCTCTCTGTCAGCCTTTCTCCCTCTCTGTCAGCCTCTCTCCCTCTCTCTGTCAGCCTTTCACTCCCTCTCTGTCAGCCTTTCTCCCTCTCTCTGTCAGCCTATCTCCCTCTCTCTGTCAGGCTTTCTCCCTCTCTCTGTTAGCCTTTCTCTCCCTCTCTGTCAGCCTCTCTCCCTCTCTGTCAGCCTTTCTCCCTCTCTCTGTCAGCCTTTCTCCCTCTCTCTGTCAGCCTTTCTCCCTCTCTCTGTCAGCCTTTCTCCCTCCCTCTGTCAGCCTTTCTCTCCCTCTCTGTCAGCCTTTCTCCCTCTCTCTGTCAGCCTTTCTCCCTCTCTCTGTCAGCCTTTCTCTCTCTCTCTCTGTCATTTGTAGTTGGAGAAAGAGACACCATCTGATCCTACCTTTTTATGCCTTTCATCTTCTTCTTCTTCGAAGATTTGACTGCCGAAAAAAATAATGCATAATGTTTATCATGGACAAGTGAAAAACAATACTTAATAAATAATTCATAAGCAACCATGCATATTTTTTTTAAATTTCCATATCAAATAAATATCTTCTCAAGTTTGAAGAGAAACATAGATAGAAAATAAATATGTGACGTGGAAGAGCAGTATTTAACTTCAGTATGGTTTCCAGTTGGAGTATATTTCTCTCTAACTACTGAGTAACAAACGAGAGATCAGAGATACGCAGGCCTTCCAATGGACCACATCTGTCACCCATTACTGTAGGTCACCTACATTTAGACAGGTGGGAATGTGGACTCTCTCTCTCTCTCACACACACACACACACACACACACACACACTCAGACACTCACTCATTCACTCACTCACTCACTCTCACTCACACTCACACTCACACAGTGCTGCCTGGTTTTGTGTGTTTGGGCCTGTGAGTGTTTTCAGAGTCCTGTTAAAGAGAGAGCCTTGGCAGGACCAGGAACACTCACCTCACCCCCTAGACCCACACAGAGGCAAGGTTATCATATTCCCCAACCGCTGCCAGACACACATGTCTGCTGGAACATTTACACAAACACACACACACACGTCTGTGCTTGCATGCATACACACACACGGGTGCATACAGTATACACAAATGTGCTCGCGCACCCTCTCACACCCTATAGGGGTTCTAAGCATGCCTAGGTATATAGTATTACAGGCAGAAAGGCTTGGGCTGTGGAGAATAAGGGTTAAGGGGGTAGAGTGTGTGTGCCTGTGGGATGGGGGTAGAGTGGTGTATGCTACAACTGTGCCTTCTGCTGGCCAGTGAGTAGAACTATAGCCTAGGTCATTGGGAGGGAGGTGGGCCACTGGAAACCCTAACCCCCAGTTCAACCACCAGGGATCAAACACGGGAGAGTAGCAGGGAAATGGAAACCAATGACACCGAGTGGGAGACTTCAGGTCAAATCTAATGAAATTATAGGGGAATTCCAATTGGCCAAAATATGTGTATGATGTTTTGGATCTTCCTGAAATCATCTGGTAATCAAAAATGAAGACAACCGAAAACATCTGAACAGACCTTAGGAAAGTGATTTGAAAAGGGCTTCCAAGAGTGGTTTTCAAATGCTGCTCTTTTTATAATCATTGTTATAACAAGAGGATGAGATAGTGAGGGGGGAGGGTACAAATGATTAGCAGTGTTACCTTCAAGTAGCTTTCGTTTTTTTATGGTGTTTTGGACAGGGATCACAGATGGCCGTAAGCATTTTCCTCTGGTGCCAAAGGATGCATGTTCGAATCCACCGGGCATAAGCATCTACCTCTGGTGCCAAAGGTTGCATGTTCAAGTTCAGAGATAGAAAGTTGTTTTTCAGTTATTTTTTAAGCCTATCCCAAACTTTAACCCTTACCTTAACCATTCGGAGATAATGCCTAACCTTAAGAATTCTGAGTTAATATCTAAATGTATCCCTAACCTTAAAAATTTGTAATTATTGCCTAAACTTAACCTTTAACACTTTGAAATGTCATGGTTGGAACCAGTTCGAAATTCTACATTTGAGAAACATGGATGAACGTCTAATTCTCCCATGAGACTGTGAGGGCTAGGGTCCTTTTTTCAGAATTTCTGCCTGACTGACGGGCCCAAAATAAACTGACTGTTACTCAAGCCCAGAAGCCAGAATATGCAAATAATTGGTACCATTGGATAGTAAACACTTTGAAGTTTGTAGAAATGTTAAAATAATGTATGAGACTATAACACAAATGATATGGTAGGAGAAAATCCAAAGAAAAACAAACAGGATTATTTTTTTTGAGATCCCCCATGCTCTTATTATGGAAAGCTATGGGTCATATGCAATTCCAGCTCCCAGATTGCAATTCCTATGGCTTCCACTAGATGTCAACAGTCTTTGTTCAAGGTTTCAGGCTTGTTACTTCCAAAACGAGGAAGAATTTTGAGTTTTGGTACTGGGAGTCACAGTTGGAAATCAGTCTGTGGGCGCACCTCGAAGAGGATGCGCACTTGCTCATTCTACTTTTCTATTGAACATACTTCTTTCTGTATGAAATAATATAGTTTAATTACATTTTAGGGTATATAGAAACCTCATTTGACTTGTTTTAACAAAGTTTAGTGGTAGTTATTTTGGATTCCTTTGTCTGCATGTTGAACTCAAATCGATGGTGCCAACAAACTGACTTTTTGGGATATAATTTATAATAAGAATTTATCTAACAAAATGACCATGCATGTTGTAGCTGGGACCATTTGGATTGCAAATCAGAGGAAGATTTTCAAAAAGTAAGTGATTATTTAATCGCTATTTGTGATTATATGAAGCCTGTGCTGATTGGCAAAAAATGTTATGGGGCGCCGCCCTCAAACAATTGCATGGCATGCTTTCGCAGTAAAGCCTATTGTAAATCGGACAATCCAGTTAGATTTACAAGAATTTAACCTTTTAACCGATATAAGACACTTGTATGTACCTAGATGTTTAATATCCATAATATTTACGATTATTTATTTGAATTGTTCCCGGACTTTGAACTACTCCCCTCTGGGCGCAGGTTTAGGGCACACCTTAGAATGAAAAACAGAACTAGACAATAATTTGCACCAGGTGTGATATCCCTCCTAATTACAGTAGCTCTGGCTAATATTCCTATTCACCCAGTAAGGCCAGCAGGCTAGTCTCTTTTTATTGGTATGTAACTGTTATGAAAGTTGTATTGCCCATTTGTTTTGTATTTAAACGCCACTTTAAACGTGTACATGACACTGCAACAAAATTTCCCCATGAGGACAATAAAGTCAGTAAAGTAAAGTAAATAAGTGCTGTACCTATGAAGTCCGTGGTCCATCAATTCATGATAACCACATTAGCTAACCACCATGCTAGCTCACCAGCCAAACACAAAAGCAGCGGGGCCTCGGCCCTCGTCAAGCTGTGACTGGAATAGCTTTGCAATTTGCCCCGGCAGAAGACAGCATTTTGATCTTAATGAATGGCAAACGGCCGTCATTAAAAGTGGTAGGGATTATTTGGGGGTGCTGGGTATGTTGCGGGGGCCGTGCAGGCTTCCTGGCTGTCTTGGAGGGCCTAGCTCTGATCCTTCATTAAAGACATCACAGCAGGACCTATTCACAGGACCCTCAAAGAGATGGCCTGCGTTTAAAAGCCATTTTCATAAATCTGCACACATATTCTCAGACTGTTTAATGGAAGTTATATGAGGCGACTGGGCACTGTGTGTGTGTGTGTGTGTGTGTGTGTGTGTGTGTGTGTGTGTGTGTGTGTGTGTGTGTGTGTGTGTGTGTGTGTGTGTGTGTGTGTTTGCTAATGACCAGCATGTGCTAATTACTGTCTCTGTATATTGAATGCTCTCGCTGCTCACTCTCTGTTCTACCTTAATTGCATTAAACTTGGCCTGGTGATTGGCTACACTGGGAGTCGGAGAGGAACAGAGAGGGATAGTGCCCCATTCACTGACAGCTGGTCAGACAACTAATGGACCCTTGTAGTGTGTGTGTGTGTGTGTGTGCGTGCGTGCGTGCGTGCGTGTGTGTGTGTGTGTGTGTGTGTGTGTGTGTATGTGTGTGTGCGTGCATGCGTGTTTAATTGGTCTGTGTGCATGTTTCTTTACTTGGTCTGCTTATTTTACTCAGCTGGGTGATCTTGACATGCAACCGGCACGTATTTATCAATCCCTGAGTCAGACTAGGCACTGACAAGAACAGCTCAGGCAGAAATGTTCCTCTTCCTCTATCAATGTGACAGTGATTATCAAGATGCCAAGTCCTATCTTTTTCATTGTAGATACACTTTATACATGCTGTATGTTGTATTATTATCACCCTTTTCTAATATACAGTACCAGTCAACAGTTTGGACACACCTACTCATTCAGTGAAGGAAAAGCAGCAAACAAGTGCTCAGCATATATGGGAACTCATTCAAGACTGTTGGAAATGCATTCCAGATGAAGCAGGTTGAGAGAAAGCCAAGCGTGTGCAAAGCTGTCATCAAGGCAAAGAGTAGCTACTTTGAAGAATCTCAAAAATAAAATATTTTTGGATTTGTTTAACACTTTTTTGGTTACTACATGATTCCATATGTGTTATTTAATAGTTTTGATGTCTTCACTATCATTATACAATGTAAAAACTAAACTGTTATGAGTAGGTGTGTCCAAACTTTTGACTGGTACTGAATACAGTATAGATACAGTGGGGCAAAAAAGTATTTAGTCAGCCACCAATTGTGCAAGTTCTCCCACTTAAAAAGATGAGAGAGGCCTGTAATTTTTATCATAGGTACACATCAACTATGACAGACAAAATGAGGGAAAAAAATCCAGAAAATCACATTGTAGGATTTTTAATTAATGTATTTGCAAATTATGGTGGAAAATAAGTATTTGGTCACCTACAAACCAGCAAGATTAACTTCTTCTTTAAGAGGCTCCTCTGTCGTCCACTCATTACCTGTATTAATGGCACCTGTTTGAACTTGTTATCAGTATAAAAGACACCTGTCCACAACCTCAAACAGTCACACTCCAAACTCCACTATGTCCAAGACCAAAGAGCTGTCAAAGGACACCAGAAACAAAATTGTAGACCTGCACCAGGCTGGGAAGACTGAATCTGCAATAGGTTCGAAGAAATCAACTGTGGGAGCAATTATTAGGAAATGGAAGACATACAAGACCACTGATAATCTCCCTCGATCTGGGGCTTCATGCAAGATCTCACCCCGTGGGGTCAAAATGATCACAAGAACGGTGATCAAAAATCCCAGAACCACACGGGGGGACCTAGTGAATGACCTGCAGAGAGCTGGGACCAAAGTAACAAAGCCTACCATCAGTAACACACTACGCTGCCAGGGACTCAAATCCTGCAGTGCCAGACGTGTCCCCCTGCTTAAGCCAGTACATGTCCAGGCCCGTCTGAAGTTTGCTAGAGAGCATTTGGATGATCCAGAAGAAGATTGGGAGAATGTCATATGGTCAGATGAAACCAAAATATAACTTTTTGGTAAAAACTCAACTCGTCGTGTTTGGAGGATAAAAAATGCTGAATTGCATAAAAAGAACACCATACCTACTGTGGAGCATGGGGGTGCAAACATCATGCTTTGGGGCTGTTTTTCTGCAAAGGGACCAGGACGACTGATCCGTGTAAAGGAAAGAATGAATGGGGCCATGTATCGTGAGATTTTGAGTGAAAACCTCCTTCCATCAGCAAGGGCATTGAAGATGAAACATGGCTGGGTCTTTCAGCATGACAATGATCCCAAACACACAAAGGAGTGGCTTCGTAAGAAGCATTTCAAGGTCCTGGAGTGGCCTGGCCAGTCTCCAGATCTCAACCCCATAGAAAATCTTTGGAGGGAGTTGAAACTGTTGCCCAACAACAGCCCCAAAACATCACTGCTCTAGAGGAGATCTGCATGGAGGAATGGGCCAAAATATCAGCAACAGTGTGTGAAAACCTTGTGAAGACTTACAGAAAACATTTGACCTCTGTTATTGCCAACAAAGGGTATATAACAAAGTATTGAGATAAACTTTTGTTATTGACCAAATACTTATTTTCCACCATAATTTGCAAATAAATTCATTAAAAATCCTACAATGTGATTTTCTTTATTTTTTTCTCATTTTGTCTGTCATAGTTGAAGTGTACATATGATGGAAATTACAGGCCTCTCTCATCTTTTTAAGTGGGAGAACTTGCACAATTGGTGGCTGACTAAATACTTTTTTGCCCCACTGTACATAACTGACCATATGTCGCATTGCCCAATGTATGCCCAGTCAAATTCCTTTTAAGGGCAACGATGTCCTTTAAACTGTATATTTTCTATCTAGCTACAATATATTACATCACTAGAAATTGGGATACAAACAAATGTATTGAAATAGCTCATGAGACAACAACAATATTATGTGCTTTGGGATTATATTGAACTCCAAACTAAAGCAAAACATTTATAAAAAATACTTACAAACATTCTCTCTTTCTCTCTTTCATCTTTAACCAGTCCCTGCTAGTGATGGACAGGTCAACTGTTTGTTAACCCGCATCCTCCCGCAATTGCTAATAACCTATCTGCAACTGCACGACTATTTGCGTCTGCTAAATGACTCAAATCTGAATGTAATAAAGTGAAAATCTGAGACCAGCACCCGACCCTATCCCGCAAATATAGAAAATGCGCTGTACAGTCAAAGATGGTGGACATTGTTTTTGACAGGCCTTTTTATATAGGCTTATGTTTTTGCTTATAATTTCCTAAATTTTGGCAGGCTATTTGTTAGTCAACTCGTCTATAATTGCATGCATGCAGCTTGCCTTAGAAGACTAAATAAACCCTTGCTCACCAGAATAATTTTCACTCTTATCTAGTTGACACTGGTAAAGTTTGTTTTCTTTTTCCTCTTGCATCTCTGCTTCTCTCGCGCATCAAAGATGTTTAGGGACCGGGGATGAAATTCAATGATTTTGACATCAGTTTGATGACATGGCATCAGTTTGACCAGTTTTATGAAAAATTACCCAACATGTTCTTGATAACATTTCAGTATGGCTTGGATGCATATTTTAATGTGTTTGAAATACAGTCAGCTTTTATGATGCTTTTAAAGATAGCACCTTTACAGATCGTCCCTAATTGCACATTCACATTCTCTCAAGATCCTGAAATAAAAATGTTGCATTTCTCCAGTCCTGTTCCTGAGTCCAAATTGACATTTGGTGTATCATTTTACTGCAAAATATGCTTAATTCTGCAGGAGTTAATGTCAGACTATCTAAGAGATTATAGACCTACAGTCAGTGTATAGATTTCCGTTAGGCTACAGTACTATTCCATTTAATGAAAAGCACAATTCTCTGACGTATATTTTGAAGTCCCAATCTTCTGACAGTCGAATTTGTATAGTGCCTCAAAACCATCACACGTAACATAGCAGGCACTGCTAGCAACCCCTTTTACCACTTTACCAAATCTTTCCCAAACATTAGGTTACTGTTCTGGCCCTCCATTCTATTTCTTTTCAACTCTCCATTTCGCAACTTTTCTCTTCTTGAATGAAACTCTGACATTGTCCTTTTTGCCTCAGCGGCTTGATGTTAACTTTTTCTACCCAAGTTTGCAAAATCATCAGAGTGTAGGCTATTTGACACGCTGCAGTTAGGCCCTAAAGCTTAGAACAAGAATAATACATTTATGGATTTTTAATGCATTTTGTTTCTCTTTCTTCAACCCGCCCACCCTAAACCCGCCCTTCCTGCGGTAGGTTTTGAGTCAACCCGCACATCACTAGCGCCTACCTATGGGTCGTTCTTCAATATCTGATTGATGTCTCCAAAACGAGAATGGCAATAGACAACATGCACCTAGTGTACTAAACATGAAGACTCTCTTCCCCAACCCTTTGCCTCAATTTGTCAGGGCATGGATCACAAGGTGTTGACCACAGAGATGCTGGCCCATGTTGAAGCCAATGCTTCCCACAGTTGTGTCAACTTGGCTGCATGTCCTTTGGGTGGGGGACCATTCTTGGTACATATGGGAAACTGTTGAGCATGAAGAACCCAGGAGCGTTGCAGTTCTTTATACAACCGGTGAGCCTGGCACCTACTACCATACTCCGTTCAAAGGCACTTAAATCTTTTGTCTTGCCCATTCACCCTCTGAATGGCACACGTACACAATCCATGTCTCAACTGTCTCAAGGCTTAACAATCCTTCTTTAACCTTCTCCTCCCCATCATCTACACTGATTGAAGTGGATTTAACAAGTGACATCAATAAGGGATCGTAGCGTTCACCTGGTCAGTCGATGTCATGGAAAGAGCATGTTAATGTTTTGAACGCTCAGTGTATATGTATACAAGTAACAAATACAAATAAACCTAGATTAGAAGAGAATAGTACATGAGTGAATAAAGACAGATGGGTATAGATATAGTAGGCTCATATGTTTATATATATTCGCACAAACACACACATGAATGCATAAAAGCAAACAGAAAATTACTGACTGGTTGTAGGATGTCCCAGCCCTGCCCCGGCCCCCCAAACCACTGACTGAGCCCAGAGAGAGCGACCCCCAGACGGGGAAAGACAGGGCGATGGGGGGATCATTGCTGCGGCTGGGGCTATCCAAGGGGAAATTAGCCAGCACTTAGCTCCATACATGCACAGCAGCCTCAGCTGGGAGTCCATGAGATGAGATCCAAGCATGGAGACATGAAAGAGACACTATACTGCCCCAGAGCACAAAGAGAGCTCCACAACACTGCAGCCTCGCTAAGGGAGATGTTTAAGTGTGTGTGTGTGAGACTGTTTGTGAGAGCAAGTAATGTGTGTGTGCGGGGGAATGGGGGGGCGGGGGGTCTGTGAGAGCCATTTTTTTTAAACAAAATGTCCAACAACATCAAACATTTGGAGGAATGGGAGATGTGAAAAATCCACAACATGGCGAATAGATGCTTCAAAGAGTCCACTTCTAACCCTTTGACTAACGTCCTGAGGACATGTACACACACCCCACACAAGTCCCCTATGAGTCAGTAGGTCATGGCAAATACATGCCCTGGGTGTACCAGCAACACAGCCTCTCTGCTGAGGAAAAAGGAGGGAGGGATGGAGCGGAGGAGGGGTGATGCTTGGCAATATACATGCCATTCTTTTATAACTGATGTGTAAAAACAATATGAGTGTGTGTGTGTGTGTGTGTGTGTGTGTGTGTGTGTGTGTGTGTGTGCATGCCCATGGCCCAGCAGTAACTCGATGTTTATCAACTCTTTATTATGGTCGCATCATCATTTACAATGGGAGCATCTGCTCATTACCTAGCCTGTGCATGAGACAAATTGTTTTTTTACAGGGAGTCAGCCATAGGGACACTCAACGACGGAGTGCAAATCTAGATCCCCGCACAGGACGATTTACAAAAGCTGTTACTCCAAAACCAGAAACGCTTATATTTTAGGGGGATCAAATAATTAGCCAGGGCTGTTATGGAGGCACAAAGCTATTGGTGAATTTGGAAAAAAAACCTGGCTTTGTAGAAATCCCATCGAGTCGAAGCGTTTTATGGCTACCTACAGCTGTGGAGTAAACACACGTATCACATCTGGCTACATGACTCTAATTTATCTGCTTTGCTCCTAAATTAAAGTCCCGGCGCTTTGCAATGGGAAACCAGTGGGAAGCAGAAAAGGAGAATTCCCATCTCCTTTCTCACATTTAGCCTATTAGCTCCTGTAACCAGCGAGGATCAAGGGGGACGAGTCTGAAAGCAAAGCACCTAGCAGAAGAAGAAAAAAGACACGTGACGAAACGCTTCATTCAAGACTATGACTGAGCCTGCTGCTTAGAGCTAATGGAAACTAGCAGTAGAAAACGGGCTTCTCATCCATGATTCAGTCGATTCCTTGACTGAAAATATGACAAAGAAAGTCTTGGTTGTCCGAAAGTATGGAATTGAAAACAATTAGACAAAAGCGAAGTGATACAAACAGGCAAATCAGATGGATGCATCCTACTGCAAATTGTAAAACAAGTTGGAAATCAGCCAATACAAACTACCAATACCAGTACCAGTGAGGGGAGCTATGGGAGGTAGAGTACTGTATAGCTAAACTAAACCCCTTCCTCCACTGTTCCCTGATGAGATTGATATGAGGCGATGACGAGCGGTGTGACGCGATGGCTGTGGCTGTCAGGACGCATCGAGACGGCCGGTGCCATCCCTCAACCTGAAGGCTGACATTATTCTCCATCTTTTCGAGGGGATGGGGGTAATATCCTTGACATTCATGGATGCGTGGACCCCCCGCGGCTACGTGACAGCATGGTAGAGAGTGATGCCATCACCACCAGTCCCCCGAATCAGTGGTCACCAGTGTGCCTGGGGGCAAGGGGGTGATGGGGTGAGGAGAGGGCGGTGGGATGGGGGACGAC
Source organism: Oncorhynchus masou masou (assembly GCF_036934945.1). Lineage (NCBI taxonomy): Eukaryota > Metazoa > Chordata > Actinopteri > Salmoniformes > Salmonidae > Oncorhynchus > Oncorhynchus masou. The sequence continues at coordinate 54,774,538 of NC_088235.1, forward strand.
GACAGGGCTGACACAGATTAGATGGGTATGTATCATAATCCTCGTAGGAAAGATAGCCTGGTTGTTTCACACACAAATGCACGTACACACACACATACACACACACACACAGGAACACACAGGAACACACAGGCAGACACACACTCCATAAGGCATTTGTAGGGACAAACATGTAGACACATACACTCACAAGCACATACACCTCCGCCTGAGAAGATCTGAAACACCAATCACACAGCCTCATTCCCAAACTGTCAAAATATATGATCACTATTCTTTTAAAATACACATAGCGACACTTCTCCCTGCATTACAAAGTTATATCCATATATTAATGAAAGCCGAACAGCATTTGTGTAGATTTACTGTACTACCAAAAACATACAGTGCTCCACTGAGTGAACTTCATATTCTCCCGGTCAATAATATACTGCACAGCTAGCCTCAGCCATAAGCATAGAGCAGTGATTGAGGACTATGTATTTCCATATGCTGTATAATCCTTCATGTCAAGACTCTCCGCCCCAACCGAGGCCTTATTAGGTCTGGGAGTCCCCTCTGTGGTAAGAATCAGTTCAACAGAGACATATAGGCTCGCTCTCTGTGTATGAGACCCTTTCTCCATATGATCTGAGCAAGCTGTATATATCTACACTACATGACCAAAAGTATGTGGACACCTGCTTGTCAAACATCTCATTCCAAAATCATGGGCATTACTATAGAGTTGGTCCTTACTATAGAGTTGGTCCTCCCTTTGCTGCTATAACAGCCTCCACCCTTCTGGGAAGGCTTTCCACTAGATGATGGAACGTTGCTGTGGGGACTTGCTTCTTCTCAGCAGAAGAGCCTTAGTGACGTCGGGCACTGATGTTAGGCGATTAGGCCTGGCTCGCTGTCAGCGTTCCAATTAATCCCAAAGGTGTTCGATGGGGTTGAGGTCAGGGCTCTGGGCTCTGGGCTCTGGGCTCTGGGCAGGCCAGTCAAGTTCTTCCACACCTATCTCAACAAACAATTTCTGTATAGGCCTAACTTTGTGCACGGGGGGATTGTCATGCTGAAACATAAATGGGACTTTCCCAAACTGTTGCCAAAATGTTGGAAGCACAGAATCGTCTAGAATGTCAGTGTATGCTGTAGTGTTAAGATGTTCCTTCACTGAAACTAAGTGGCCTAGCCAGATCCATAAAAAACAGACCCAGATCATTATTCCTCCTCCACCAAACTTTACAGTTGGCAGCATGCATTGGGGCAGGTAGCATTTTCCTGGCATCTGCCAAACCCAGATTCATCCATCAGACTGCCAGATGGTTAAGCGTGATTCATCACTCCAGAGAACGTGTTTCCACTGATTCAGAGTCCAATGGCAGTGAGCTTTATTCCACTCCAGCCAATGCTTGTCATTGCACATGGTAATATTAGGCTTGTGTGCAGGTGTTTGGCCATGGAAACCCATTTCATGAAGCTCCCGACAAACAGTTATTGTGCTGACGAACAGTTATTGTGCTGACGTTGCTTCCAGAGGTAGTTTAGAACTTGTTAGCGAGTGTTGCAACCGAGGACAGGTGATTTTTATGCGCTATGCAGCACTAGGCGGTCCCATTCTGTGAGCTTGTGTGGCCTACAACTTCACAGCTGACCTGTTGTTGCTCTTAGATGTTTCAACTTCTCAATAACAGTACATACAGTTGACCAGGGCAGCTCTTGCAGGACAGAAATTTCACAAACTGACTTGTTGTAAAGGTGGCATCATATGACGGTGCCATGTTGAAAGTCCCTGAGCTCTTCAGTAAGGACATTCTACTACCAATGTTTGTCTATGGAGTTTGAATGGCTGTGTGCTTGATTTTATACATCTGTCAGCAACGGGTGTGGCTGAAATAGCCTATTTCACTAATTTGAAGTGGTGTCCACATACTTTTGTATATACAGTATAGTGTCCCATAGTATTGTGTCCCATCTCCCATAGTTTCTGTCTGGTCTCTTCACTGGTCGATGAATCATCATAGGCCATTAAGTGAGCATCAGGACACTCTTAAGCGGTCGAGAGGCTCAAGAGGTAGAGAGACAGGAGGATGCAGTCACCGGAGACCAGTGTGTGTGTGTGTGTTTGGGGAGGGGGGTTGTAAAGTTGGTGGAGTATGGTGTGTGGTGTGTGGTGTTGACAGCTTTGACTCCCCAGTGTGGAGAACACAAACAAGGTCCCATGTGGTTCAGGGAGAGAAAGGGGAGCTGTGACACATGTATGACACTCTCTTCCCCCTTCTTCAACCCTTCTCTCTTTCGCTCTCTCTCTCCCTCTCACACACACAGACAAGTCCGATTAAAAAGTCGAACGGGCGCGAGATGGCATGCATTAGCAAGATGAAACATCATTGCTTGAGCAAACACAAACACTTAAGTCGAGAGAGAAAACGTGTTCAAACAAGCAGAGGACATGTCCCGCGAGCATGACTTTAAACGAGCAGAATTACATTGTCGCACTCAGTAAATACATTTGAGAGCAGAGTTGTTTGTTCCCCTGAAGAAAAACTTAATACATGTCAAAACTTAGAAATTACGGCACTCTCACAAATACACTGTGGCCCCACACAGATGTCTCCTCTCACTCTTACACCAATTTTCCAGTTTGCGCTGCAAAATCCATCTTGCTCACGCAACTGCATACTATAATTTCTAGCCCATTAACATGGTGTGTAGCAGTCTACTGAAATGCAATTGGTGAGATTTATTGACCAATCACAGCTTGACTGCTCACTAAAATAAGAACATCTATAGGTAAATTGTTAGGATCATAAGAAAATCCATGCGTGAAACATGAAACGTAAATGTTAAATTTCACCTGTGAACATGCAAACACCGTGTTACGATTACAGAGTAACATTTTAGGCTTGAACAAATCTTGTTTTGCAATTCTGACTTACAATAAAACCTTTCAGAGTTTTTAGCAGTTTCCTCTCAACCCCCCCAAAAATCATACACCAAACAGCCTGTGAGGAGTGCAACAAGAACAAGCATAACACAATACACAGTTGAGGTCGGAAGTTTACATACACCTTAGCCAAATACATTTAAGCTCAGTTTTTCACAATTCCTGACATTAAATCCTAGAAAAGATTCCCTGTCTTAGGTCAGTTAGGATCAATCCTTTATTGGGTTGTCAGAATAATAGTAGAGAATGAATTATTTCAGCTTTTATTTCTTTCATCACATTTCCAGTGGGTCAGAAGTTAACATACACTCAATTAGTATGTGCTAGCATTGAAGTTAAATTGATTAACTTGGGTCAAATGTTCCGGGTAGCCTTCCACAAGCTTCCCACAATAAGTTGGGTGAATTTTGGACCATTCCTCCTGACAGAGATGGTGTAATTGGTTCAGGTTTGTAGGCCTTCTTGCTCACACATGCATTTCAGTTCTGACCACATATTTTCTATGGGAGTGAGGTCAGGGCTTTGGGATGGCTTAAACTTCCTGACTGATGTCTTGAGATGTTGCTTCAATATATCCACAGAATTGTCCATCCTCATGATGCCATTTATTTTGTGAAGTGCCCCAGTCCTTCCAGCAGAAAAGCACCCCCACAACATGATGCTGCCACCCCCATGCGTCACGATTGGAATGGTGTTCTTCGGCTTGCAAGCCTCCACTTTTTCCTCCAAACATAACAACGGTCATTATGGCCAAACACTTCGATTTTTGTTTCATCAGACCAGAGGACATTTCTCCAAAAAGTACAATCTTTGTCCCCATGTGCAGTTGCAAACCGTAGCCTGACTTTTTTATGGTGGTTTTGGAGCATTGGCTTCTTCCTTGCTGAGCGACCTTTCAGGTTATGTTGATATAGGACTCGTTTTACTGTGGATATAGGTACTTTTGTACCAGTTTTCTCCAGCATCTTCACAAGGTCCTTTGCTGTTGTTCTGGGATTGATTTGCACTTTTTGCACCAAAGGACATTCATCTCTTGGAGACAGAACGCGTCTCCATCCAGAGCGGTATGATGGCTGTGTGGTTCCATGGTGTTTATACTTGCATACTATTATTTGTACAGATGAATGTGGTACCTTCAGGTATTTGGAAATTGCTTCCAAGGATGAACCAGACTTGTGGAGGTCTACAATTTTTTTCTGAGGTCTTGGCTATTTTGCTCATGACAGGTTATAGTCCAGACTTATCAATATTTAGTTTAGTCTTTTATTGATATGGATATAGCCTCTGCGTGATGGGGTTGTGAAACGCAAATGGCCTACATACAGAGTGGAATTCACTAATACAACAGTCAAAATGCCTAACATAAGGCCTACAGTCCGTGATCCCAAATACAGGAAAAAGTGTGATTCATTAGGTTACATGATCACCACAGTGGCCCCCGGGGCTATAAAAATAAATTATGCAAATTATATGGCCATTAAATAACACACAACAGCATGGCATATTTAGATAGCGGAATAGGTCTAACCTAAATGATATTTACTTTCTATTTTGCAGCTTGGGTGGTTATTCTGGGCTCTCCTGTGTCTATCATTCTCACACAAGTCATTTGCTGAAGGCCCAAGCTCATATTACACCATCTACTGGTATTATGTAGTTATTGAATGCAGTTCTAAAACAAGCTCTACACTTTTATTGTGTAGTTGAAACCATGGAAGCTGCAAAGCAACTATTACATCTGGGCTAGAGTTGCTAGATTGAATAGCTAACTTCGACTAGCTACGTTCGGTTCATGTCCTTCGGTTCACGTCACATTATTGACAAAGGTTTTTTACGTCTAAAAAATATCTGTAACTGAGTAAAGGGAGATGTAAAGAAAATAATTGAACATGTAAATGGTCATTTATAGTTGTAACATAGGGTTTGTACGTTTACAGATCTAATTTAACCTCTTGAAACTCTGTGGGCGGTATTTCATTTTTGGATGAAAAACGTTCCCGTTTTAAACAAGATATTTTGTTATGAAAAGATCCTCGACTATGCATATAATTGACAGCTTTGGAAAGAAAACACTCTGCCGTTTCCAAAACTGCAAAGATATTGTCTGTGAGTGCCACAGAATTGATTTTACAGGCAAAACCCAGATAAAAATTCTATCAGGAAGTGCCGCATTTCTTGAAACCGCCTCATGCCAATGACTCCTTATATGGCTGTGAAGGAGCTAGGAGTCAGCTTACGCTTTCCACGTTTTCCCCAAGGTGTCTACAGCATTGTGACATCTTTTTAGGCATTTCCATTGGAGAATGGCTGTAAGAGACCATATAGGGCGAGTGGTTGCATGGTGTCTCCCGGAGAAAACCTTGCGTAAAATACTGAGGTAACCATTTTTCCAATCGTTTCTTATGAGAAACCAACTGCCTCAACGGATATATTATCGAATACAATATGTTAAAAACACCTTGAGGATGGATCCTAAACAACATTTGCCGTGTTTCTGTCGATATTATGGAGTTAATTTTGAAAAAAAATTGGTGTTGTAATGGTAGCATTTTCCGGTCGATTTCTCAGCCAAGCATGATGAACAAATGGGATCTATTTCGCCTACAAAAATAATATTTTTGGAAAAAAGGAACATTTGCTATCTAACTGGGAGTCTCCTGAGTGAAAGCATCCGAAGTTCTTCAAAGGTAAGTGACTTAATTTGGTTGCTTTTCTTATTTTCGTGAAAATGTTGCCTGCTGCCAGCAGAGCTAGCATAGCATTATGCCATGATAAACTTACACAAATGCTTGTCTAGCGTTGGCTGTAATGCATATTTTGAAAATCTGAGATGACAGTGTTGTTAACAAAAGGCTAAGCTTGTGTTTGAATATATTTATTTCATTTAATTTGCGATTTTCATGAATAGGAAAAGTTGCGTTATGGTAATGCGCTTGAGGCTATGATTACGATACCGGATACGGGATTGCTCGTCGCTAGAGGTTAATCAATAACAAAGTGTTTTCCCCGCCCCTGTTCTGGTAAAAGCTGAAGGTATGAGTCTGGAGAAATGCAACCACTCCCAAAGTCTTAGACAAAGCTGAGCAAATGCCAGGCCTGACCATCGTGCCTCCTTCTAAAACCCCATTGGAGGAGATGGTCCAAGGATCCTCGCCTCAGACCTCCTCCAATGGGTTTTGAAAGTATGCGAGTAGAGAGGATCAGAGATGAATTGGGACAGAGCACATGTCGTTGTTTTCAGTGGAATCGTATGTTTAATGACACATTTATTATCGGTTGCTCTTATATCTTTGTTCTACTTGTGCTCTTTCCAAAAATGGCTCTGGCTTGCTGATGAAATATGATCTGATCTGATTAGACTCCCTATGTGATTTGACTCCTGTATTACTGACTGTATTTAATAAAACTTTCAATGCAAAATTTTAATAATTTCAGATTCTGTAATTGATAGACAATGGTTGTTTGCAATTACTATTAAACAAATATGTTATCCTCACTGCAATATTTGGTGAATGCATGGCACTGCTTTGTCCCCAGTCCTTATTTGAATGCTTTGTGTACTGAATCAGAATTCCTATTAAAAAAAATGTTTGCCCTTTTTCGTGATATCCAATTGGTATTTACTACATTCTTGTAGTAAAGGAAACACCACTGGCCAACCACAGGAGTCGCTGGAGAGCGATGGAAAAAGGACATACCAGCCGGCGAAACCTTCCCCTTACCCGGACGACGCTGAGCCAATTGTGCACTGCCTCATGGGTCTCCCAGTCACTTCCGGCTGCGACAGAGCCCGGGATCAAAACAGTATCGGCAGTGACACCTCTAGCACTGATATGCAGTGTCTTAGACCACTGCACCACTCGGGAGGCCCATACTGATTCAGTTCTAAACAACCATCAAGTCCATCCTCAACTCCGTGATCACTACAACATATTGTCCAGTCTGCTGGGAAGATAATTGACTGCCACCTTCACTTCATCGAGGTCCTGCACGACTCCAGGGAAAGGAAGCGTGCAGGAAATATAATCACCAACCCATTCCAAAGACTCCCCTCTGGCAAACGGTTCAGGTCAATCAAACGGATGTGGTCACAGTGTCTCCTGACCCCTCCCGTCACAGCCTCCTGTATTTATGCTGCAGTAGTTTATGTGTCGGGGGGCTAGGGTCAGTATGTTATATCTGGAGTATTTCTCCTGCCTTGTCCGATGTCCTGTGTGAATTTAAGAACGCTCTCTCTAATTTTCTCTTTCTCTATTTCTTTCTTTCTCTATCTCGGAGGACCTGAGCCCTAGGACCATGCCTCAGTACTACCTGGCATGATGACTCCTTGTTGTCCCCAGTACACCTGGACATGCTGCTACTCCAGTTTCAACTGTTCTGCCTGCGGCTATGGAACCCTGACCTGTTCACTGTGATTACTATTATTTGACCATGCTGGTCATTTATGAACATTTGAACATCTTGGCCATGTTCTGTTATAATCTCCACCCGGCACAGCCAGAAGAGTACTGGCTACACCTCACAACCTGGTTCCTCTCTAGGTTCCTTCCTAGGTTTTGGCCTTTCTAGGGAGATTTTCCTAGCTACTGTGCATCTACACCTACATTGCTTGCTGTTTGGGGTTTTAGGCTGGGTTTCTGTACAGCACTTTTATATATCAACTGATGTAAGAAGGGCTATATACTGTAAATACATTTGATTTGAATCACAACCAAAACTTCCCGCCACCTGAACAGATTCTTCCCCCGCGCTGTGGCCCTCACCAACCGGCTCATGATGATCCTCTCATCCATGGACTTTGCTCTATTCACCCACACACTTTGCACCATGCACCATCATCCTAGAACTGCACATTGTTCTTTGCACTGTCTGCACATTATAATTACATGCATCATTTACAATGTAGGTTAATCTGTTCATATTATAGCTTATAGATTTTAGCTTAAAGTGTTCCTATTGTACATACTACAGTATGTGTGTAACAGTGGACATTCTGCATCTATGTACTGTATTTTGTCTGTATATTCTTATTTATCATCTGATTTGCGCCGGAGAAGATGGCTGCCGTTTTATGGGCTCTTAGCCAACCGTGCTATTTATTTTTTTATTTTTTTCACGTTGTTTGTAACTTATTTTGTACATAATGTTGCTGCTACCATCTCTTATGACCGAAAAGAGCTTCTGGAAATCAGAACAGCGATTACTCACCTTGAACTGGATGAAGCATTTATCTTTAATGAGTTGGACGAGAGGGATTTACTCCAGACACCCGAACAGGCCCTCATCCCCGTCATTAGCAGGAGAAAAAGAGGTAAAAGATATTGCGGAAGAAGATCAGGGTGCCTTGTGAGGATACGCCGACGAGTGGCTAATCTGCTGCTGCCATCGGTGCTATTGGCCAATGTACAATCGGTGGATAATAAATTGGATGATCTAAAAGCATGTATATCCTACCAACGGGACATTAAAAACTGTAATATCTAAAGTCGTGGCTGAGTCGTAGCTGAACGACAACATGAATAACATACAGCTAACGGGTTATACACTGTATCGGCAGGATAGAACAGCAGCCTCTGGTAAGACAAGAGGAGGTGGTCTATGTATATTTGTAAACAACAGCTGTTGCACGATATCTAAGGAAGTCTCAAGGTTTTGCTCGCCTGAGGTAGAGTATCTCATGATAAGCTGTAGACTACACTATCTACCTAGAGAGTTTCTGTATTTTTGGTAGCTGTCTACATACCACCACAGACCAATGCTGGCACTAAGACCACACTCAATGAACTGTATACCGCCATAAGCAAACAGGAAAACGCTCTTCCAGAGGCGGCGCTCGTAGTGGCCGGGGACTTTCATGCAGGGAAACTTAAGTCTGTTCTCCCTCATTTCTACCAGCATGTTAAATGTGCAACCAGAGGGGAAAATCTCTACATTTTTACATTTAAGTCATTTAGCAGACGCTCTTATCCAGAGCGACTTACAAATTGGTGAATTCACCTTCTGACATCCAGTGGAACAGCCACTTTACAAAAGTGCATCTAAATCATTTAAGGGGGGTGAGAAGGATTACTTATCCTATCCTAGGTATTCCTTGAAGAGGTGGGGTTTCAGGTGTCTCCGGAAGGTGGTGATTGACTCCGCTGTCATGGCGTCGTGAGGGAGTTTGTTCCACCATTGGGGGCCAGAGCAGCGAACAGTTTTGACTGGGCTGAGCGGGAACTGTACTTCCTCAGTGGTAGGGAGGTGAGCAGGCCAGAGGTGGATGAACGCAGTGCCCTTGTTTGGGTGTAGGGCCTGATCAGAGCCTGGAGGTACTGCGGTGCCGTTCCCCTCACAGCTCCGTAGGCAAGCACCATGGTCTTGTAGCGGATGCGAGCTTCAACTGGAAGCCAGTGGAGAGAGCGGAGGAGCGGGGTGACGTGAGAGAACTTGGGAAGGTTGAACACCAGACGGGCTGCGGCGTTCTGGATGAGTTGTAGGGGTTTAATGGCACAGGCAGGGAGCCCAGCCAACAGCGAGTTGCAGTAATCCAGACGGGAGATGACAAGTGCCTGGATTAGGACCTGCGCCGCTTCCTGTGTGAGGCAGGGTCGTACTCTGCGGATGTTGTAGAGCATGAACCTACAGGAACGGGCCACCGCCATGATGTTAGTTGAGAACGACAGGGTGTTGTCCAGGATCACGCCAAGGTTCTTAGCGCTCTGGGAGGAGGACACAATGGAGTTGTCAACCGTGATGGCGAGATCATGGAACGGGCAGTCCTTCCCCGGGAGGAAGAGCAGCTCCGTCTTGCCGAGGTTCAGCTTGAGGTGGTGATCCGTCATCCACACTGATATGTCTGCCAGACATGCAGAGATGCGATTCGCCACCTGGTCATCAGAAGGGGGAAAGGAGAAGATTAATTGTGTGTCGTCTGCATAGCAATGATAGGAGAGACCATGTGAGGTTATGACAGAGCCAAGTGACTTGGTGTATAGCGAGAATAGGAGAGGGCCTAGAACAGAGCCCTGGGGGACACCAGTGGTGAGAGCGCGTGGCGAGGAGACAGATTCTCGCCACGCCGCCTGGTAGGAGCGACCTGTCAGGTAGGACGCAATCCAAGCGTGGGCCGCGCCGGAGATGCCCAACTCGGAAAGGGTGGAGAGGAGGATCTGATGGTTCACAGTATCGAAGGCAGCCGATAGGTCTAGAAGGATGAGAGCAGAGGAGAGAGAGTTAGCTTTAGCAGTGCGGAGCGCCTCCGTGATACAGAGAAGAGCAGTCTCAGTTGAATGACTAGTCTTGAAACCTGACTGATTTGGATCAAGAAGGTCATTCTGAGAGAGATAGCGGGGGAGCTGGCCAAGAACGGCACGTTCAAGAGTTTTGGAGAGAAAAGAAAGAAGGGATAAGAGCGTCTGCTAAATGACTTAAATGTAAATGTAAATGTCTAGGGTTTCTGGGATAATGGTGTTGATGTGAGCCATGACTAGCCTTTCAAAACACTTTATGGCTACAGATGTGAGTGCTACGCTAGTCATTTAGAGAGGTTACCTTAGTGTTCTTGGGCACAGGGGCTATGGTGGTCTGCTTGAAAGATGTTGGTATTACAGACTCAGACAGGGAGAGGTTGAAAACGTCAGTGAAGACACTTGCCAGTTGGTCAGTGAATGCTCGGAGTACATGTCCTGGTATTCCGTCTGGCCCTGCGGCCTTATGAATGTTGACCTATTTAAAGGTCTTGCTCACATTGGCTGCGTAGAGTGTGATCACACAGTCATCCGGATCAGCTGATGCTATCATGCATGTTTCATTTAACTCCTCTGGTAGTCTCATGACCCTGGGCAGCTCTTGGCTGTGCTTCCTTTGTAGTTTTTAATAGTTTTGCAAGCCCTGCCATATCCAACGAGCGTCGGGGCCGGTGTAGTACGATTTGATCTAAGTCCTGTATTGAGGCTTTGCCTGTCTGATGGTTCATCAGAGGGCATAGCAGGATTTCTTATAAGCTTCCGGGTTTGTGTCCCGAGGAAGACCTTGGTACGTGTCTCTGTGTGTGGAATAAAGGTGGTCTAGAATAAAGGTGGTGTTTCCGGTTCCGGGTTGGAGCGAGCGGTCGCATCTACACTTCGGTCCGCAGGAGATACTGCTAGCTAGCTAGCCAACAGCTAGCCAACCTCTACCGGATAGAACTTCAACTACCCGGTCAACATTCCGCTTCGCTCCACAGGTAGTATCACATTTTCATTTCACTTCATTACAGTACAACGGTTTGGGACCCAGTCCAACTTGCATACTGCCCTAACAGATCCACAAATGATGCTATCTCTACTGCACTCCACACTGCCCTTTCACACCTGGACAAAAACAACACCAATTTGAGAATGCTATTCATTGACAACACTTCAGCGTTCAACACCATAGTGTTCTCAAAGCTCATCACTAAGCTGAAGACCCTGGGACTAAACACCTCCCTCTCCAACTGGATCCTGGACTTTCCGACGGGCCGCCCCCCAGGTGGTAAGGGTAGGTAACAACACATCCGCCATGCTGATCCTCAACACAGGGGCCCCTCAGGGGTGCATGCTCAGTCCCCTCCTGTACTCCCTGTTCACTCATGACTGCATGGCCAGGCACGACTCCAACACCATCATTAAGTTTGCCGATGGCACAACAGCAACAACAACGAGACAGCTTATAGGGAGGTCAGAGACCTGGCCATGTGGTGCCAGGACAACAACCTCTTCCTCAACATGATCAGATTAAGGATATGATTGTGGACTACAGAAAAGGACTACTGAGCACACCCCATTCTCATCGACGGGGCTATAGTGGAGCAGATTGAGAGCTTCAAGTTCCTTGGAGTCCACATCAACAACAAACTAACATGGTCCAAGCACAAAAAGACAGTTGTGAAGAGGGCACGACAAAACCTATTCCCCCTCTGGAGACTGAAAAGATTTGGCATGGGTCCTCAGATCCTCAAAAGGTTCTACAGCTGCACCATCGAGAGCATCACTGCCTTGTATGGCAACTGCTCAGCCTCCGACCGCAAGGCACTACAGAGGGTAGTGCGTATGGCCCAGTACATCACTGGGGCCAAGCTTCCTGCCATACAGGACCTCTATATCAGGTGGTATCAGAGGAAGGCCCTCAAAATTGTCAAAGACTCCTAGTCATAGAGTGTTCTCACATTTACCGCATGTCAAGCAGTACCGGACTGCCAAGTCTAGGTCCAAGAGGTTTCTAAACAGCTTCTCCCCCCAAGCCATAAGATTATTGAACATCTAATCAAATGGCTACCAAGACTATTTGCATTGCCCCCCCACCTCTTTTTCACGGCTGTTATATGTTAACTTGAGTTTAGCTGGTTTACATTTATTTGGGACTGGTTATGTACTGGATTAACTGTAGCATGTTGCAAGTTCTCCCTTCGTGTCATCATATAATTCAACATCCCCATGTGCTCTGTGTGTGTTCTTGGGCTTAATACCCTAAATATTGGATCCTGCCTTCAATTAGTGGACTTGTTTTATGGAGTTTGCTCGAGCTGACTGTCTGCTATTCATTTTACAGAAAAACATAGTTGGTTAAGAAGCAAATAGCTAGTTTACTTTAGCAATTAGATTCCACTCAACTCAAGGTATAGTATACATATTTACATGTATTTACCAATTAATTTGGTTATCAAGCTGCCAGGTCGTACGGTGCTTACTGCTCAAGGCAGCTAACTAGCTAAACCTAACAGACTATGTGCTAAACAGATGGCTCTGCAGTTGCATCTGTTTGAAGGCATGCAAACAAGAAGGCAGATGACCGGTTGCAGGCAATGTAATAGCCAATCAAAACACTGGACTGGCCAAGGGTAGGAATTGTTCATCAATTCAGTGAATGTAACCAATCTAAGGGTTCTAGACATACACCTGCCGCACCTCCCTTTAAGCCTGCCACACCTGCATTTAAATTGAGAGTGAAAACTGGACAATTACAAGAGACTATTGCTGGTGGTCAACTTAATGCAGACTTTTTTTCTCAGTATTGTTTAAAATATTTTCATTTTTGATCAGTGACAAGGATGTTCTGCTCGCTCAAAATTGTGATTTGCGCTTTCGACTGGCCTGTGCACTCGAGGGACTCGTCCTCTGCTCGCTCACCAAATGTCTTCTCTCTCGACACAAATATTTGCTCGCGCAATGATGTATCATCTTCCAGTGCACGTTTGACCCCAGATGCTCTATTATACCTGTACTCCCTCACTCCTCTCTCACGGGATTGTCCTCAAGTGTCTTCATCTGAAACAGAGAGTGAGGGAGAGACCTTTTACCACATTGGGCTAAATCACACATAGTGTTTCTTTGTAGTCTTAAACAAATGTACTTTGAAACATAAGCATACACCTCAGACACATGGCCATTCTGAGTTTGCATCCCAATATTACATTTTATCAATACATCAAAGACTGAAATATAACAAAACCGCTTGCCATAGAGACTCTGGAATGTCTGCGTTATTTTTTATGAATTATTAAATATGTGAATAACATTCCACCCATGAGGCCACTAGGTCATTTGACTGCAGGAAAGGGCTACTAACCAGACTGGAACTTCTAGGGAAGTGAAGCCTGCAGCTAGCTAAGGTTACACTTGTTCAGTCTAATTTCTTTATAAGTGCAATAAGAAACAAAGGCCATGTAAGTGGATGGTAAATACTAGGGGTGTGATGGTACACGTATCCGTACTGAACCGTCCCGTAGGGGGACCTCGTCCGGTCCGCACTTTGAACCCCAATGAACACATGAAAAAATGATTTACAAAATAAAAACATTAGGCCTATAGGCTATGCCTATGCTGCATTGTAGGCATATGCCTCTTGAGTAAATCTGAGCCTATTTTTTTATAGAATCAGGCTATTCTGTTAAAACAACTAGAGCCTATGTAAATGGATCAAAATCAGAATCTTAATTTACGCATTTCAAAAAGTATTTTTGTAAATCTCTGCCGGGAACTAGTTCTGTACGATGGCGAGTGCTAGGCTCGATAAACCAGAATTGGAGGATCCTTCATCATTGTTTAAATCTCTAGTTAGGGAACTATTTTGGCTTCCCAGTAGATGACTATGGCGATGGACAGTTGTGGATAAAATGTTAACAGTATGTCGCCACGCTCAATGGGAATAGCTATGTAGTATTCAGTACCCTTGACATTTTCCAATTTTTTGTTGTTATGTTAAAGCCTCCTTCTAAAATAGATTAAATTGTTTTGAAACTTTACACAAAACCCCATAAATAACAAAGGTAAAACAGCAGCAGCACAGTCAGGTGGACTGGGGACAGCAAGGAGTCATCATGTCAGGTAGTCCTGGGGCATGGTCCTAGGGCTCAGGTCTTCCGAGAGAGAGAAAGAAAGAGAGAATTAGAGAGAGCATATGTGGGGTGGCCAGTCCTCTTCTGGCTGTGCCGATTGGAGATTATAACAGAACATGGCCAAGATGTTCAAAAATGACCAGCATGGTCGAATAATAATAAGGCAGAACAGTTGAAACTGTAGCAGCAGCACGGCCAGGTGGACTGGGGACAGCAAGGAGTCATCATGTCAGGTAGTCCTGGGGCATGGTCCTAGGGCTCAGGTCCTCCGAGAGAGAGAAAGAAAGAGAGGAGAGAATTAGAGAATTAGAGACACACAGGACACCGAATAGGACAGGAGAAGTACTCCAGATATAACAAACTGACCCTAGCCCCCCGACACACAAACTACTGCATCCGAGGACACCCCCGGACAGGGCCAAACAGGAAGGATATAACCCCACCCACTTTGCCAAAGCACAGCCCCCACACCACTAGTGTGCATCGCTGCACAGCTATTTTCAGGTCTCTCCAGAGATGTTCGATCGGGTTCAAGTCCGGGCTCTGGCTGGGCCACTCAAGGACATTCAGAGATTTGTCTCGAAGCCCCTCCTGCATTGTTTTGGCTGTGCGACTAGGGTTGTTGTCCTGTTGAAAGGTGAACCTTCGCCCGAGTCTAAGGTCCTGAGCACTCAGGCTCTCTGTACTTTGCTCCATTCATCTTTCCCTCGATCCTGACTAGTCTCCCAGTCCCTGCCGCTGAATAACATCCCCACAGCATGATGCTGCCACCACCATGCTTCACCGTAGGGATGTTGCCAGGTTTACTCCAAAGAGTTCAACCTTGGTTTCATCAGAACAGATCATCTTTTTTCACGGTCTGAGAGTCTTTAGGTGCATTTTGGCAAACTCCAAGCAGGCTGTCATGCATTTTACTGAGGAGTGGCTTCGGTTTATCACTCTACCATAAAGGCCTGATTGGTGGAGTGCTGCAGAGATCGTTATTTTTCTGGAAAGTTTTCCAAACTTATTGTATTTACGAATGATGGGACCTTCAATGCTGCAGAAATGTTTTGGTATCCTTTCCCAGATCTGTGCCTCGACACAGCTTTACGGACATTTTCTTCAACCTCATCGCTTACACATCGTTTTTGCTCCGACATGCACTGTCGACTGTGGGACCCTATCGAGATAGGTGTGTACCTTTCCAATCATGTCCAATCAATTGAATTTACCAAAGGTGGACTCCAATCAGGTTGTAGAAACTTCTCAAGGATGATTACTGGAAACAGGACGCAACTGAGCTCAATTTGTAGTCTCATAGCAAAGGGTCTGAATACTTCTGTAAATAAGGCATTTCTGTTTTTGCTTTGTCATCATGGGGTATTGTGTGTAAATTTCGTTTTTAAAATATTTAATCCCTTTAGAATAAGCCTGTAATGTAAAAAACTGTGGAAAGGGACAGCATTGTACATTAACACATTTACACCCACATCACCCCAGTATACTGGAGCAAGACGGGAAAGGCAAAGAACAACAACACAATGTCTTCTCCTCTCTGCATTCAAGCAGCCCTTTGCAGCTGAATACGATAGGTAGGCTATGTTTTTATTTTTTATAGTCTTTAGTTTATGGCCACAGATACGTGCCCACTCTTTGGTGGTTTGGAATAGGGGGTTTAAGCACCTCGTGAAAGTGCTCGAGCCACGTTACAAACTTCAATCTTGCACCCATTTCAGGAAACAGGTAGTACCCTTTCTAGATATGAATGGGCAATGTACCCTGTGTTCTGATTACTTAAAAGTGAAAGACCGTTACATGTACTGCGCTACAGACACACCCCTTTTATGCTACAGACACACCCCTTTTATGAGAGTCACAAGTGCGCATCTGGCACTGAAGGAGGCAGTGTCATGGTGTGTTCATAACCAATTGGGAGTTTACTACATATGACGGGGAAAATCCACCTTGAATGGCCCTCCAACTGGAACTTACTAGAGGGAAACTCGCCTATCATCCTGAGCACCCACTTCTCCCACATGGTGACCTCTGACATCACCTACTAAGACAATGGCCTCTATAACAGCATATAGAATGCAGTCTATTAATGTGGTTTTTGAACTCTATAATTTGTATACAAACATGATAACTGTACTTTTAGTTCATGGTTTACACAGCTTGTTGGCCATTAGCCAATTAGCATTTCTCAACTAGTTCAAATCACATTAATGCATCCAACTGGTATTAGTGACTGGTAAATTCCCACCTCTCACATGGTTACAAACACAGCATCAAAGTGGAAACTTGAGAGGCTCAACATAACAACACAGTCACAACAGACAATGCCAGGAACATTGTGAATGCTAAACATTGTGAATGGAATTTTATTTTCACGCTGTTCTGAAACCGAAACAAATTGTGACCCCAAAATCGCAATACTTACCAAACTGTGGGTTTGGTGAACGTTACACCCCTAGTAAATACCATCTGGAATAGGACTGGAAGATAAAATGTTACACAGTGGGTTAAGAGCAAAGAGTTAAAATAGAGGTATGTTTACGTTCCTGAGCGTTATGACGACCACACAGTGTAATTAAATAGGTGTACCAGCTGTGGGTATAGAAACCTTAATCTATGTTTTCCTACCACTCCAAAACGGCTGTTGACCCAGATGAAATTAAACTTTGACTCAGGAGCTAATCAAAAACTTGGCTTGCTCAGATACTGGGGAAAGGAGATATCCATCTCGGCATTATCATGAAAAAGGGGATACAGTGGCAGAAGACGAGAGGAGTGATTGTTTGTCTGCCATCTTAACTGAGCTGGTCGAGCCAAGCCAAGGGAAGATAAACCCAGGGGAATGAGGCTTATTTTGACTGGTGGCCAGTCAGGGGATAAGATGGTGAAGTAGGTGTGTGTGTGTGTGTGTGTGTGTGTGTGTGTGTGTGTGTGTGTGTGTGTGTGTGTGTGTGTGTGTGTGTGTGTGCGTGTGCGTGCGTGCCTGCCTGCCTGCCTGCCTGCCTGCCTGCCTCGCATCAATGTACTGTGTGTGAAGGGAGGGATCTCAACCCTAACTTGTTTACGTCTCTCCCATCTCAGGTGTGTGTGACTTATATGCATCTAAAGCTCCCTCTTCATTTCCATAAGGATAAATGTCATTAGCCAGGCAGCCAGTGGTGAGATCCCCCGTTCAGTCAGTCACTGCATGTGGGGGCTGACTTTGTCCCAGGCAGGCAGGGAGAGTGAGACTGGTCTGCTATTCTGAAGAGGCTGATACATGGATGAGACACAAATCCTCTTAGCAAAAAAAAAAAAACTCTACTGGCTTTTTAGTGGCGGCTTAAGGCGGCCATTGTGGCTCTACTTTAAGACTTACTCTGATGTCTTTCTGCCGGGCTCTAATGTAAATAAATTAGCCCCACCAGGTCACTATGGCAGGAAGTGAGGGATGGAGGGGATAAGGCCCCTCCCTCACACTTTACACACAAGGCCAGTCTGAAAGGATGCAGCACCTTTCAGTGGGAGAGACCTCTGAACAGGAAGGAAAGTCAAGTATGTGTGTTTGCGTGCATGTAGGAAAGAAAGAAAAAAAATGTATACTACTAGAGTCTGGGCAGATGTGACAAGAAATATGGAGAGAGTAGGGAGAGAAAGGAGAGAAGAAGAGTCAAGTGGAGATGCACGGCAGAACTCTGCCTCCATCAGAGGCGGCCTCAGAGTCACTCCCTCGGCATGCTGGGAGTAGACAGACATGGACGTCAAACACAAGGGTGTCACGGCAACCAAGCTGTCGCAGAAGAGAGATTATTCATGACAGACATTAGCATAAACCTGTATGTATGCCTATTAAAATTCAGCAAGAATCTGTGTGTCCATATGACCATATTTTTATTGGATGCGTAGGTTAGGTGTAATTGTATCTATATTTCTATGCACGTCAAACAGTTTGTGATATTATGTTGCTGGTATTGTACACGCAACAACAACAACAATATTCTCGGAGAAGAGAAGAGCAGTTTTTTATTGTGTCATGCATAATTTAATTAAAACGTCTTGATTTCAGTTAAAAGTAAGGCCAGATTAAAGCTATCATTGCATTTGTCTATTTGATTTCCTTAAATGTGATGCCGCTTATTACGAATTTATGACTCCCGGGTTCAGAAATGCAAGCTTTGATAAGTAATTACACAAGTTTGTGGAATGTCTTGAACATTGGCTAATATTTCTGCCCAGGACATCAGTAGTGTAAGTGATATCAAACAAAGCTGGACATGATTGAACATTATTGCTAAAACCCTAAGGCTTTACTGGCAGAATAAAGCCATGATAGGAAAGATGTCCTTTCATTTTAATATGAGCATATTCCAACAGTCAATTTGAATATGTATGACACTACAATGCCTGTTCTTTAAAGGACAATACCCTCACCTCAAAGAAGGCTGGTAGCCTCGAAGAAAGAAGGTAGCAATAACCAAACTTTCACCGTAACAAAAAAAAAACTAAAGACTGGATTGCATTATGCATCTATCATATCTAACGCTCCACAATATAAGCCACAGATGAAAAGGAAAAGCATTCCTAATGATGGGGAGGTGTCAGGCGCTTTCTTGAAAGCGGTTCCATCTCGCTAACGCAGATAACAAACCAGGGAGGAAGGAGCTAAAGCCTTGATGTTGTCTCCGCATCTCCGTAAAGGTAAACATGAATGCTGTCTCCTCTCGAGTGAGGACTGCATACTATGAAAATAATGGTAATGTTATATAGTGTGTGCATATACACTGAGTGTACAAAACATTAGAAACGCCTGCTCTTTCCATGACATAAACCTGGATTCACCTGGCCAGTCTAAGCTATGATCCCTTATTGATGTCACTTGTTAAATCCACTTCAATCAGTGTAGATGAAGGGGAGGAGACAGGTTAAAGAAGGATTTTTAAGCCTTGAGACAAATGAGACCTGGATTGTGTATGTGTGCCATTCAGAGTACGAATGTTTAAGACAGAAGATTGAAGTGCCTTTGAACAGGGTATGGTAGTAAGGGTATAGTAGTGTGTCAAGAACTTCAACTCTGCTGGGTTTTTCATACTCTATAGTTTCATGTGTGTATTAAGAATGGTCCAATATCCATGAATCACAATAATTGTTTGCCCAAATAAGAATTGCTTGGCAAAAATGTTAATTTTGTTATGCCAATCCTGGTTATAGGTAATAAGCCTTAGTAGGGTAGCCTAGTGGTTAGAGTGTTGGACTAATAACCAGAAGGTTGCAAGTTCAAACCCCTGAGCTGACAAGGAACAAATCTGTCGTTCTGCACCTGAACAGGCAGTTAACCCACTGTTCCTAGGCCGTCATTGTAAATAAGAATTTGTTCTTAACTGACTTGCCTAGTAAAATAAAGATAAAATAAATATGAAAAACCTACATTTTTATGCATATTATTTGTTAATTGTGGAAATAATTAAGATATGCAGAATTTTGTATGTATATTTTCAAATAACAGTATACAATACAATCGAGATGAGGGCTTTGGAAATGCTTTTGGCTGTTAATCTGCTTCTGTTCTGTGGGTAGCACAATGTGATACAGGTGGACAGGGGTGGTTTGCCAGTCACTGGAATGAGGGGAGGTTTTAATGAGGGGAGGTTTTTTAGGTGAAATAGTGGAGAACATTTGGAGGTTTACTCAATAGCAGTGCAAAGTTCATAGTACAGCTATATGGACACTCAATAATTATGGTACTTTTTAAAGGTAGGTTTACAAACATATATTATGATAAATATAATTGAAACTTGTATCTCATTATGGTAAATGTTGAGTATAGCCAGTTAAATGTTGAGTATAGCCAGTTATAATTGTAATGGTTTGGCAGATAATAAGAAAAGACTCTCTGTATTCACCTGTCTAAAATAGAAGGAATATAATATCTATTGTTTACAGGAAATTCATTCAACAATTTTAGATGAAGTTGTGTGGGACAATGACTGGGGGTGATGAAAGATACTTTTCCCATGTGCAAAGAAACTCCAAGGGGGTGATGATATGAATTAACACTCATTTTGATCCAAAAAATGCATAGTGCAAAGAATTAACCTCTTGGAACTCCCCATCCCGGATCCGGGATCGTGACTAAAGCCTCAGGCTCATTAGCATAACGCAACGTTAACGATTTCTGAAAATCGCAAATAAAATGGAAATAATGCGTCTGCTCTCAAGCTTAGCCTTTTCTTAACAACACTGTCATCTCAGATTTTCAAAATATGCTTTTGAACCATAGAAATTGACTAATTTGTGTAAGAGTATGCAAAGCTAGCATAGCATTTTGAGTAGCATTTAGCACGCAACATTTTCACAAAAACCAGATAACCAAATAAATAAAATCATTTACCTTTGAAGAGCTTCTGATGTTTTCAATGAGGAGACTCTCAGTTACATACCAAATGCGCAGTTTTTCCTGAAAGCGTCTGTGTGTAGGAGAAATCGTTCCGTTTTCTACATTGCGTCTGGCTACCGAAACGAACCGAATATTCAGTCACCTACAACGTAAAACTTTTTCCGAATTAACTACATAATATCGACCGAAACATGGCAAACGTTGTTTGGAATCAATCCTCAAGGTGTTTTTTCACATATCTCTTCATTGATATGCAGTTCGTGGAAGCTTGCTTTCCTCTCTGTATCCCATGGAAAAATACTGGCAGCTGGCTTTTGCGCACCAATTTCGGCGCAGGACACCGGGCGGACACCTGGTAAATGTGGTCTCTTATGGTCAATCTTCCAATGATCTGCCTACAAATACGTCACAATGCTGCAGACACCTTGGAGAAACGACAGAAAGGGCAGGCTCATTCCTCTCGCATTCACAGCCATATAAGGAGACAATGGAAAACAGAGCCTCAAAAATCCTGCTCATTTCCTGGATGCCGTCTCATCTTGGTTTTGCCTGAAGCTCACGTTCTAGGGCACGCACAGAAAATATCTTGGTAGTTCTGGACACGTCAGAGTTTTTTCTTTCGAAAGCTATCAATTATATGCATAGTCGAGCATCTTTTTGTGACAAAATATCTTGTTTAAAACAGGAATGTTTTTCATCCAAAAATGAAATAGCGCCCCCAGAGCATCAACAGGTTAAAAAGGTATTGTAGGATATTATTCCTCCTAACCAGACAGGAGATAATATAAGACAAGTACTGGAAACAATAGAAAACTATGAAAAATCTGGGAAACCAAGCCTGGTATTCATAGCTGACTTTGAAAAGGCTTTTGATAAAATAGACTGGAATCTGTATATAAATGCCTGGCACATTTCCATTTTGGGGAATCTCTTATACAGTGAGTTAAACTTTCTACCAATATCAGACAACAAGCCATTGAAAGTTGGTTGTGATTTCAGTTTAATCCATCAGAAAATACATAACAAATATTAGAACAAATATTATGGTTAAACTCAAATATAATAATTTATAAAAAAATAAAAAACTGTATTTTTAAAATGATATAATCTTTGTAAATTATATCATAAATAGGACCGGTGGAGTTTTGTAAAAAATTAAGGTAACAAAAATAAATGGAAATGTCTGCTCTATACAAAATTTCAACCAAATAATTGCAGCATTAACACAGAAAAATGGAAGAGACAAGTGGAAGGGGGAGAACGAAAGGAACATGTCTGTTGTCCCTGTTGATTACAGAAAATTGTGATAAATAAAAAAGTATACCAGTTTCATTTATTAAGGACCAAAAAATATACAGCTGTGTCATATAGTTGGGAAGAGAATTGCGATGGTCCTATTCCATGGCATATGGTTTATCAACTGATACACAAAACGACGCCAGATTCAGTTTTTCAATTTAAATCATTATACAACATTTTTGCAACTGTTACAGTGCATTCAGAAAGTATTCAGGCACCTTGTCTTTTTCCACATTTTGTTAAATTACAGTCTTATAATGGCAAATAAATTGCAAATTAAATAAAATACACACCGGTATTTGGGAAGTTTCTCCCATTCTTCTCTGCAGATCATCTAAAGCTCGATCAAGTTAGATGGGGAGCTTCGCTGCACAGCTATTCGATTGGGTTCAAGTCCAGGCTCTGGCTGGGACACTCAAGGTCATTCCGAGACTTGTCCCAAAGCCACAACTGCGTTTTCTTGGCGTTGTGCTTAAGGTCAGTGTCCTGTTGGAAGGTGAACCTTTGACCTAGTTTGAAGTCCTGAGAGCTTTGGAGCAGGTTTTCATCAAGGATTTCTCTATACTTTACTTTGGTAATCTTTCCCTCTACTTCATTTACTTCCAGAAGTTTACCCTTCACCACATTATCTTCGGTCAGACAGACGTTTACGTGACACCCAGAATGCATCGTATAATGTCAACAAACATGGGTTCCCAAAAAGCTGGCACATAGCTTAGATTTAGCACATTATAATCAGTACAACCTTCAAAAAGTTATTTTACCCACATCATAGGTGTCCATTACAATCTATTCAATAATCAGAATGTATTATTTGTCACAAGAACTTGAAAACATGTGAATAAAACAGTAAATACATTATGTTCCATACATACAAACTGTAAATACATTATGTTCCATACATACATACTGTACACACACACACACACACACACACACACACACACACACACACACACACACACACACACACACACACACATACATACATACATACATACATACATACATACATACATACATACATACATACATACATACATACATACATACATACATACATACATACATACACAATGTTTTTTTTTTCACAATCTTGTCTCGGAGCTCTAAGGACAATTCCTTCGACTTCATGGCTTGGTTTTTGGTCTGAGATGCCCTGTCAACTGTGGGAGCTTATATAGACAAGTGTGTACCTTTCCAAATCATGTCCAATCAATTGAATGTACTACAGGTGGACTCCAATTGTAGAAACATCTCAAGAATGATCAATAGAAACAGGATGCACCTGAGCTCAATTTCGAGTCTCATAGCAAAGGGTCTGAATACCTATTTTTGTTTTTTATTTTTTATAAATTTGCCAACATTTCTAAAAACCTGTTTTAATTTGTCATTATGGGGTGTTGTATGTAGATTGATGAGGGGGGGGGGAACAATTGAATACATTTTAGAATAAGGCTGTAACGTAACAAAAGGTCACCCATTTCAGGAAACTAGTTGAATGTCACTGGTCACTACTTCACAGGAGAGCCTCTTTATCAAAATGCGTTTTTTTGCAGAAATGCCTTCTGGATTATGGGAACTTTCATGTTCCTTAATAACAAACTTGTATGCCATCTGCAAATACAACTAAAATTGTTAAATTACGAGCCTCGTTGGTTTAGCTTCAGAAAAATACAGAAACCTTCTCGCTAGCCATGATTGGCTGAGATAATGAGTGGGTTGGACATACTGAGAGATGAGTTTAGATTGGTCTGCCATATAGCAGGCTTCTGTTTATTTTAGCTGGTCAATATGTTTAGGTAATCCTGTCTAACACAGCTTTTGTTATGTATCGCGTAGGAAAACTTAACAAAGGTCTCCGATATGCAAGTATTTATTTCAATAGAATGTCACCACAACAACTGTTTCAGAGCACTCTCGTCTGAGTGTTCCAGAACATTGAACCTATTTGGTTAACTTTAGCTAGCTATGACAATCGGTTTGTATTGCTAGTACTCTATCTATTAGGATTATGGTTAATTGTTTAGATAATGTGTCTAAACAAAAGACTCCACTTCGCCAGATGATTACATGAGCCATCTAGTTAGCCAGGTGTGTCTGACGTTGATTACTGCTATCTATTGTATAATAATGCCAAAATATTTGTTTCTGGAATTTGTCTTTCAGCATCAGTAGAAAACGTCAGACTCTCCTCCACCAGTCATACAAGGAGGATGGTTTAATTCCTCCCATCAAAAAGAGAGCTGGCTCAAGACAAGCACGTTACACCTGAAGCATGAGGACTTGCAGCGAGTTGTGAACTTAATCAACAACTACGCAGAGGATAATGCAATAGTAATACCAGGACGCCACCGAGGACAACAAAACTTTGTGGAAACTGATGCATTCCATGTGACAAAAGCAGCGAGTTTTGTGACGAAGAGGCTATGGACATCACATGCCCTGCACCAAAGTCTAGGACATGACAGAAACAGGCTCAGAAACAGACCAGTTCATCACTGGGGTGAGTTCCCAGTCATTAGCACTATCTGCAGTGCCTCTATTCACATGACTCTCTCCTAACACACACGCCATACATTGCTGCTACTATTTGTTTATTCTGCTGCTCAGCCACTTTACTCCTGATTGTATGCATATAACTACCTCGTCTATCACTGATATTGTTATTGATATTGTTCTTGTACATACTGTATATTATTTTCATATTTTCTGTTTCTTAAATTGTTACGATGCAAGTAAACATTTCACTGTACCGTTTACACCTTCTGTAGAGACCCATCCACCTGGTGGTTATAGCATTTATTTTACATGACTCATCAATTTAGACAAGTGTGTCTGGGTAAGCGTCATCTAATATTTAGAAAATATTTTTATCTGTACACAATTTTTCCTTATTGCAGCCTACTACCACTTTTAGTCTTAATCTTTACCACACTACTCACTGTTTAGCACATGACTTAAGAGGGTGTGAAAAATGCTGAATGGGTGTAGACAAAGGAGAGCTCTCCAGTAGGAAACAAAACATTAAAAAAATATATATTTAATTTACATTCTGAAGAAACAGCACAGTTGAAAACTATATGGCAAATAGAAATCAAAACTGGATGGTCTTCAGAGATAGATGGGAGAGGTTGAGGCTAGCTAAAGGAAAGGAGTAAAAGCAAACTAAAGATAACTATTGTAAGGTAAAATGTCTGTAAAATGTACATAGTATGTATTTTACTTAACTAGGGAAGTCAGTTACTAACACATTCGTATTTACAATGACAGCCTACACCAGCCAAACCCGGGGACGCCTAGTCACGACCGGTAAGGATACAGCCTGGATTCAAACCAGGGTGTCTGTAGTGACAACTCTAGCCTTGAGATGCAGTGTCTTAGACTGATGAGGCACTCGGGAGCCCGGAGTAGGAGCCCCGAGTATAATTTGGAAGTAGAAACCTAAGTGTTGTCGTCCATTAGATTACTCTAATTAGCAGAGGTCTGGTAGGGTTAGGGGAAAATAAGAAATAATAAAGGAAAAAATATTTTAAAATGTATATTTATATTTTGTTTGTACAGGATTTTGAATAGAACAAAATGTGTGTGTGTGTGTGTGTGTGTGTGTGAAAGAGAGAGGGAGAAGTATATACGTGTTCTTTGACATCAGAGTGTCCATTGAACTGTCTCTGCTCTTAACATCTAATCAAATCAAATTCTATTGGCCACATGTTTAGCAGACGTTATTGCGGGTGTAGCGAAGTACTATCTAACAATTTCACAACAATAGACACAAAACAAAAACATCTAAAGCAAAGGAATGGAATTAAGAACATACAGTGCCTTGCGAAAGTATTCGGCCCCATTGAACTTTGCGACCTTTTGCCACATTTCAGTTTTCAAACATTAAGATATAAAACTGTATTTTTTTGTGAAGAATCGACAACAAGTGGGACACAATCATGAAGTGGAACGACATTTATTGGATATTTCAAACTTTTTTAACAAATCAAAAACTGAAAAATTGGGCGTGCAAAATTATTCAGCCCCCTTAAGTTAATACTTTGTAGCGCCACCTTTTGCTGCGATTACAGCTGTAAGTCGCTTGGGGTATGTCTCTATCAGTTTTGCACATCGAGAGACTGAAATTTTTCCCCATTCCTCCTTGCAAAACAGCTCGAGCTCAGTGAGGTTGGATGGAGAGCATTTGTGAACAGCAGTTTTCAGTTCTTTCCACAGATTCTCGATTGGATTCAGGTCTGGACTTTGACTTGGCCATTCTAACACCTGGATATGTTTATTTTTGAACCATTCCATTGTAGATTTTGTTTTATGTTTTGGATCATTGTCTTGTTGGAAGACAAATCTCCGTCCCAGTCTCAGGTCTTTTGTAGACTCCATCAGGTTTTCTTCCAGAATGGTCCTGTATTTGGCTCCATCCATCTTCCCATAAATTTTTACCATCTTCCCTGTTCCTGCTGAAGAAAAGCAGGCCCAAACCATGATGCTGCCACCACCATGTTTAACAGTGGGTATGGTGTGTTCTGGGTGATGAGCTGTGTTGCTTTTACGCCAAACATAACGTTTTGCATTGTTGCCAAAAAGTTCAATTTTGGTTTCATCTGACCAGAGCACCTTCTTCCACATGTTTGGTGTGTCTCACAGGTGGCTTGTGGCAAACTATAAACAACACTTTTTATGGATATCTTTAAGAAATGGCTTTCTTCTTGCCACTCTTCCATAAAGGCCAGATTTGTGCAATATACGACTGATTGTTGTCCTATGGACAGAGTCTCCCACCTCAGCTGTAGATCTCTGCAGTTTATCCAGAGTGATCATGGGCCTCTTGGCTGCATCTCTGATCAGTCTTCTCCTTGTATGAGCTGAAAGTTTAGAGGGACGGCCAGGTCTTTTGGTAGATTTGCAGTGGTCTGATACTCCTTCCATTTCAATATTATTGCTTGCACAGTGCTCCTTGGGATGTTTAAAGCTTGGGAAATCTTTTTGTATCCAAATCCTGCTTTAAACGTCTTCACAACAGTATCTTGGACCTGCCTGGTGTGTTCCTTGTTCTTCATGATGCTCTCTGCACTTTTAACAGACCTCTGAGACTATCACAGTGCAGGTGCATTTATACGGAGACTTGATTACACACAGGTGGATTGTATTTATCATCATTAGTCATTTAGGTCAACATTGGATCATTCAGAGATCCTCACTGAACTTCTGGAGAGAGTTTGCTGCACTGAAAGTAAAGGGGCTGAATAATTTTGCATGCCCAATTTTTCAGTTTTTGATTTGTTTATTAAAGTTTGAAATATCCAATAAATGTCGGTCCACTTCATGATTGTGTCCCACTTGTTGTTGATTCTTCACAAAAAATACAGTTTTATATCTTTATGTTTAAAGCCTGAAATGTGGCAAATGGTCGCAAAGTTCAAGGGGGCCGAATACTTTCGCAAGGCACTGTATAAATATTTGGATGAGAAATGTCAGAGCAGCATATAGACCAAGAAAAAGTAGAATAGAATATAATACAGTATATATGAGAAGAGTAGTCAAAATATGTAAACATTATTTAAAGTGACTAGTGTTCCTTTATTAATGGCCAGTGATTTCAAGTCTATGTATATAGCGCAGCAGCCTCTAATATGCTAGTGATGGCTAGTTAACAGTCTGACGGCCTTGAGATAGAAGCTGTTTTTCAGTCTCTCGGTCCCAGCTTTGATGCACCTGTACTGACCTCGTCTTTTGGATGATAGAGTGGTGAATTGGTAGTGGCTCTGGTGGTTGTTGTCCTTGATAATTTGGCCTTCCTGTAACATTAGTTGCTGTAGGTGTCCAAGCCAAATTTCTTCAGCCTCCTGAGGTTGAAGAGGCACTGTTGCCTCTTCTTCACCACACTGTCTGTGTGGGTGGACCATTTCAGTTTGTCAGTCATGTGTACGCCAAGGAACTTGAAGCTTTCCTCCTTCTGCACTGCGGTCCCGTTGGTGTGGCTAGGGGGGTGCTCCCTCTGCTATTTCCTGAAGTCCACGATCAGCTCATTTGCTTTGTTGATGTTGAGGGAGAGGTTATTTTCCTGGCACCATACTCCCAGGGCCCTCACCTCCTCCCTGTAGGCTGTCTCGTCATTGTTGGTAATCAGGCCTACTACTGTTGTGTCATCTGCAAACTTTATGATTGAGATGGAGGCGTGCGTGGCCATGCAGTTATGGGTGAACAGGGAGTAAAGGAGAGGGCTGAGCACTTTGAAGATCAGCAAAGTGGAGGTGTTGTTTCCTACCTTAGTGGTCAGAAAATCCAAGACCTAGATGCACATTGCGGGGTTCATACCCAGGGCCTTGAGCTTAATGATGAGCTTGGAGGGTACTATGGTGTTGAATGCTGAGCTATAGTCAACGAACAGCATTCTTACATAGGTAATCCTCTTGTCCAGATGGGATAGGGCAGTGTGCGGTCTGATCAGGATTGCATCGTCTGTGGATCTATTGGTTCTGTAAGCAAATTGTTGTGGGTCTAGGGTGTCAGGTAAGGTAGAGGTGATATGATCCTTGACTAGTCTCTCAAACACTTCATAATGACAGAAGTGAGTGCTACAGGGCGATTGTCATTTAGTTCAGTTACTTTTGCATTCTTGGGTACAGGAAGAATGGTGGCCGTGTTGAAGCCTGTGGGACACCAGACTTGGATAGGGAGAGATTGAATATGTCCATAAACACTCCAGCCAGCTGGTCTGCGCATCCTCTCTAGACACGGCTAGGGATGCCGCCTGGGCCGGCAGCCTTGCGAGGGTTAACACGTTTAAATGTCTTACTCAGGCTGGCCACGGAGAAGGAGAGCCCACAGTCCTTGGTAGCGGGTCGCGTTGGTGGCACTGTGTTATCCTCAAAGCGAGCAAAGAAGTTGTTTAGCTTGTCCGGAAGCAAAACTTTGGTGTCCGTGACGTGGCTGGTTTTCCCTTTGCAGTCCGTGATTGTCGGTAGGCTCTGCCACATAAGTCTCGTGTCTCAGCCGCTGAATTGCAACTTTACTTTGTCTCTATACTGACGTTTTGACTCTTTGATTGCCATATGGAGGGAATAACTACACTCTTTGTATTCGGCCATATTCCAGTTATGGTTAAATGCAGTGGTTCGCACTTTCAGTTTTGCATGAATGCTGCCATTTGTCCACGGTTTGTGGTTAGGGTAGGTTTTAATAGTCACAGTTTGTACAACATCTCCTATACACTTCCTATTGAACTCAGTCACTGTATCTGTGTATTTGTCTCTGTTATTCTCGGAGGCTACCCAGGACATGTCCCAGTCGGCGTGATCAAAACAATCTTGAAGCGTGGATTCCGATTGGTCAGACCAGTGTTGAATAGTCCTTAGCACGGGTACTTCCTGTTTGAGTTTCTGCATATAGGAAGGGAGGAGAAAAATGTCATGATCAGAATTCCTAAAGTGAGGGCGGGGGAGGGCCTTGTAGGCATCCCCAAGTTGAAGTAGCGGTAGTCAATTGTTTTACCAGAGTACTACAGTCAATGTGTTGACAGCACTTCGGTAGCATTTTCCAAAAATGTTCTTTGTAAAAATCCCCAGTTACAATAAATGCATCCTTTAGGATACGTATGTGGTTTCCAGTTTGCATAAAGTCCAGTGAAGTTCTTTGAGGGCCGTCGTGGTATCAGCTTGATGGGGAATATGAACAGCTTACTCTGTGATACAGAGTCTGTTTCAATCACTGATGTCTCTCTGAAAGGAAGTCTTTGCCCTGAGCTAGTTAACTTTATTATCCAGAGACTGAACATTAACAAGCAATATATTCGGAAGCAGTGGGTGGTATGCACGCCTCTTAAGTCGGACTAGAGGTCCACCACGAATACCTCACCGGCGGTGTTTTGGATCAGCCTCTGGAATCAGTTCAATTGTCCTGCAGGGTAGGAATGAAGGGTTTGATTTGCGAAAGTCGGAATTCCTGGTCGTAATGCTGGTAATGCTGGTGATTTTCCGCCGCTCTGATATCCTAAAGTTATTTCCGGATGTATGAAATAACACACAAAAAATGTCTGGGCTAATAATGTAAGAAATAGCACATAAAAAAACGAAATACTGCAAGTTGTCTTGTCACATCTGCTCCTGCCACACCCCCTAGTGGTCATCCAGTGTTTGCTTGACCTGCAGCCATTCCCCCAGCACACTCTATCTCTCTCCCCCTCCCTTTCTGTTTGTGTGTGTTTGTGTGGTTGGAGACAGGTGTGCTGAAGTCAGAGCAGATCCCTACCAGCTGCAACTCGTTCCATTATCAAGACCTCTTCAAAAAAACTTCCACTCTGCCAAATCATACTCTCTGTTCAGTCAGTTTATGCTTCTAGCCATTATTATTATTCAAGATCCTGTTACCCTGCTGTACCTGTTTCCCTGCTTGACGCTGGTTATCCTCTCACTGCAGTTTTGTTTCCCTGACTCTGGCTCCTGTCTCCTGTTCCACATCTCACCACCCTGCTACCCTGTTCACCACACCACCACTCCCTTGGATTCCCCTCAGGACCTGTTTACCTTGTCCCAACCCAGCACACTCCAACCTCAGCCTCCACATCTGGTTTCCTACAACTCATCCAAGCTTCCCCAGACCTGCACTCCATATCTCCCTGTGTTAAAATAAATACCTTGGTTCATTCATCGCTGCTTCCTCGTCTGGGTCTGCTCTTAGGTTCCTCTGTGCTGCTCCGCTAAACATGTCTAGGCTAGAAGCACGGCTGCCCTATCTATCGGCACCATTTGAAGCTTCAATGGCATCAGACATGTTCCCCACACATAAGGACCTCTATGGGGACTGATGTAATGACATCATGTTGCGTATTATGATTCTCTGTGATTGCTGGGATTGTAGTCTTTTTAGTATGTAAACAGAAAAATCATGGTCTGGGATGGGGAATACGTGGCTAGGTGGGACATGCATCAACGAACAGAAAGACAGTCATACAATTGTAAGCAAAGCATATTGGGGCAGCAGGGTAGCCTAGTGGTTAGAGTGTGGGGCTAGTAACCGGAAGGTTGCAAGTTCAAATCCCTGAGCTGACAAGGTCAGTTAACCGACTGTTCCTAGGCCGTCATTGAAAATAAGAATTTGTTCTTAACTGACTTGTTTAGTTAAATAAAGGTAATAAATATATATATTCATTATACAGACATACAGTTGATCTGGGATGATGAGCTAAGCCACTAACAGAGAGAGGTTCTGAGTGTAATAGGAAGTGACATAAAACAATACCAGATGGCTAATCAGCAGACAGCAATGTCTGATGTTACCGTGGGAACAAACCTGAGCGCTGTCAGAACTGCGATGTTATCTTTTGTTGAATGGCCCTTCCAAGGACCTGGAAAGCGTTGCTCGACTCCCTAACCTGTGAGTGCAACATATGCAGCAACAATAGCCTTCCCCAGGTCTGTACTTGAACTACCTCCACCATGTACTACAACTAAAGCTAGCATTAGCTAACGTTACAGTTGAAGAGAAAGCTCTACAGTTGTTTGCAACATATTCCTACAGTTACAGCAACAGTGCAATCAGTGTTACTGAAGCGGCTGTAGCTGACAATTCTCTCACTCCCTCCCTCCGTCTCGCTCTCTCTCATTTCCCAGTATGCCCATGTCAGGGAGGTTCAGATGAAGCTTGTTAGAGACCTGCTTCAGTTCTAACTCAGAAATCATTATTCATTTAGCTACTTTATAGAACCCTGTCAGACACAAAGACTCCACTCATTTACCAAGGGACAAATCAACACACTTTCCACCCTTTTTTCCCCTCCCTGGCTAACCACGCACACACACACACACACACAATTAACCACATTTCATGCATTCATGATTGTGATGACATTCATAAAACAAAGGACTGAATAATTAGCACTGCATATGAAACAGACATCAATGTTAGGCTAGCAGTATACAGTGCCTTGCGAAAGTATTCGGCCCCCTTGAACTTTGCGACCTTTTGCCACATTTCAAGCTTCAAACATAAAGATATAAAACTGTATTTTTTTGTGAAGAATCAACAACAAGTGGGACACAATCATGAAGTGGAACGACATTTATTGGATATTTCAAACTTTTTTTAACAAATCAAAAACTGAAAAATTGTGCGTGCAAAATAATTCAGCCCCCGTAAGTAAATACTTTGTAGCGCCACCTTTTGCTGCGATTACAGCTGTAAGTCGCTTGGGGTATGTCTCTATCAGTTTTGCACATTGAGAGACTGAATTTATTTCCCGTTCCTCCTTGCAAAACAGCTCGAGCTCAGTGAGGTTGGATGGAGAGCATTTGTGAACAGCAGTTTTCAGTTCTTTCCACAGATTCTCGATTGGATTCAGGTCTGGACTTTGACTTGGCCATTCTAACACCTGGATATGTTTATTTTTGAACCATTCCATTGTAGATTTTGCTTTATGTTTTGGATCATTGTCTTGTTGGAAGACAAATCTCCGTCCCAGTCTCAGGTCTTTTGCAGACTCCATCAGGTTTTCTTCCAGAATGGTCCTGTATTTGGCTCCATCCATCTTCCCATCAATTTTAACCATCTTCCCTGTCCCTGCTGAAGAAAAGCAGGCCCAAACCATGATGCTGCCACCACCATGTTTGACAGTGGAGATTGTGTGTTCAGGGTGATGAGCTGTGTTGCTTTTACGCCAAACATAACGTTTTGCATTGTTGCCAAAAATTTCAATTTTGGTTTCATCTGACCAGAGCACCTTCTTCCACATGTTTGGTGTGTCTCCCAGGTGGCTTGTGGCAAACTTTAAACAACACTTTTTATGGATATCTTTAAGAAATGGCTTTCTTCTTGCCACTCTTCCATAAAGGCCAGATTTGTGCATTATACGACTGATTGTTGTCCTATGGACAGAGTCTCCCACCTCAGCTGTAGATCTCTGCAGTTCATCCAGAGTGATCATGGTCCTCTTGGCTGCATCTCTGATCAGTCTTCTCCTTGTATGAGCTGAAAGTTTAGAGGGATGCCCAGGTCTTGGTAGATTTGCAGTGGTCTGATACTCCTTCCATTTCAATATTATAACTTGCACAGTGCTCCTTGGGATGTTTAAAGCTTGGGAAATCTTTTTGTATCCAAATCCGGCTATAAACTTCTTCACAACAGTATCTCGGACCTGCCTGGTGTGTTCCTTGTTCTTCATGATGCTCTCTGCGCTTTTAACGGACCTCTGAGACTATCACAGTGCAGGTGCATTTATACAGAGACTTGATTACACACAGGTGGATTGTATTTATCATCATTAGTCATTTCGGTCAACATTGGATCATTCAGAGATCCTCACTGAACTTCTGGAGAGAGTTTGCTGCACTGGAAGTAAAGGGGCTGAATAATTTTGCACGCCCAATTTTTCAGTTTTTGATTTGTTAAAAAGGTTTGAAATATCCAATAAATGTTGTTCCACTTCATGATTGTGTCCCACTTGTTGTTGATTCTTCACAAAAAAATACAGTTTTATATCTTTATGTTTGAAGCCTGAAATGTGGCAAAAGGTCGCAAAGTTCAAGGGGGCCGAATACTTTCGCAAGGCACTGTATTTTCCTCCACTGTCCATGTCCCCATACCAGACTCAAACCAGTGATCCTCTGCTCGCAGACACACGTGGCCACCCTCCTTGATAACCTACGTACCAACCGTTTGAGCTATCAAAAAATGTCTACATTTGATTGCTCCGTCAGTGAGTTTACGGTACGTTCTAACTCTTATGAGTCATACATAAATGCTGACTGTACAAAACATTAGAAACACGTTCCTAATATTGACCTCAGATAATCCTCAATTCATTGGGGCATGGATTCTACAAGGTATCAAAAGCATTCCACAGGGATGCTGGCCCATGTCAACTGAAATGTATCCCACAGCTGTGTCAAGTTGGCAGGATGTCCTTTGGGTGGTGTACCATTGTTAGTATACACAGGAAACTGTTGAGAGTGAAAAATGCAGCAATGTTGCAGTTCTTGACATACTCAAACTGATGCGCCTGGCACCTACTACCATACCCTGTTCAAAGGCACTTACATATTGTGTCTTGCCCATTCACCCTCTGAATGGCATAAATACACAATCCATGTCTCATTTGTCTCAAGACTTAAAAATCCTTCTTTAACCTGTCTCTTTCCCTTCATATGTGGATTTAACAAGTGACACCAATAAGGGATCATAGCGTTCACCTGGATTCACCTGGTCAGTATGTCATGGAAAGAGCAGGTGTTCCTAATCTTTTATACACTCATTTTATGTTCAAATTCTCAAAATTGTCTCCTGGATTCTCTGTTGATAGTTGTAATTGCAATAAAGGGGTCAATCTCATGCTGATATAAACTATAAAGGCAATCTGATTGATTAATCATTTGACATTAAAATGTCACATGCTGTATGGTTATTGAAAAATATTCTACTGCTAACAGTTAACACACTATATTCTCAAACAGACAGAAAAACACACACAATGGAATTGCTCTACACACAGAGATACTGTATTGCTAGCCTGTATTTGCTCATAATTCTGAAATGACTAAAATTACACTAGAGGGTAACTAGATCAGTAATTGGACAGAATTAGACAGTAATTGGACAGAATTCATATTAATATATGCCCTGCCGTTAGGCCAATGGACGACTTTAACCTGCCTGTGATTCTATCTCCCGGGTAGAATGATGCACATTATACCGTTTTCACTGATCCTCTCATTAGAATACATTACTGTACCTGTAATCTGACTATGTGTGTACTATGACTATGTGTGTACTATAAGACATATACATTATGATGGTTACCTTAGCCTCATTTAACACTTTGAATAAGGGATGCTGTCCTTCGTTGGACAATCTGAAAAAGGGCTACTCATTCAATCCTATGAGACTATGTCATTTTGAAATAAAACACAGAGTAGCTGTTTTAAAACTCGCACCTCAAAGGGTTCATATGTCATAAGGCTGTTCTCAGAACATTAAAGCAGCTTAGCAGTTCCTCTTTCTTTACCCCTGAAACATTTCCGACAGCAGGTGGCAAAGATTCAGATAGATATTGTAATTTATTGGTGTAGTAACAAACCCCGACCTCTCAACCCATGCGAACACAAACTGTTCACAGTCCTCTTGTTATGGGAAGGAAACGTTTACAGATTTATACTCATTTCAACACATTTTGCCATGGAGTGGAAAAAATATTTCTTAAAGCCAATTTCCTGCAATTCTCCACATTGTGCCATGTTTTATCTGTGTTAATATGATACCTGATTGACTCAACAAAATCATTGTGGGTCCCCTGGGGGTCGAGGCCCCCATGGGCACATAATCTGGCTATGGTGAACAAGACTTACAGAATATACAGTACAGTGCCTTGCAAAACTATGCATCCCCCTTGGTGTATTTCCAATTTTGTCGCATTACAACCAGTAATTTAAATTGATTTTTATTTTGGATTTAATGGACATACACAAAATATTTAAAATGGTGAAGTGAAATGGATAAAATAACTTATAAAATTCAACACAAAAAAGAAAGAAAAGTGGTGCGTGCATATGTATTCAACCCCTTTTCTATGAAGCACCTAAATACCGTACTAACGTAATAAGATCTTGTGCAACCAGTTACCTTCAAAAGTCACATCATAAGTTAAATAAAGTCCACTTTTGTGCATTCAAGTGTCATGTGATCTGTCACATGATCTCAGTATATATAAATATCAGGGTTGGGTTATAAGAAATATCTGAAAATTTGAACTTCCCACAGAGTACCATTGAATCCATTATTTAAAACATTGAAAGAACAAACCTGCCAAAAGAGGGAAGCCCACCAAAACTCACGATCAGGCAAGGAGGGCAACAAAGAGACCAAAGATAACTCTGAAGGAGCTGCAATGCTCCACTACAGAGATTGGAGTATCTGTCCATAGGACCACTTTAAGCCGTACACTCCACGGAGCTGGGCTTTACTGAAGAGTGGCCAGAAAATAGCCATTGCTTAAACCCAGGCTACCTAAATATGGTTCCCAATCAGAGACAATGACTAACACCTGCCTCTGATTGAGAACCATATCAGGCCAGACATAGAAATAGACAAACAAGACATCCAACATAGAATGCCCACTCAGATCACACCCTGACCAACCAAAACATAGAAACATACAAAGTAAACTATGGTCAGGCTGTGACAATGTGGAAAAACTCCCCCAAAATATGGAAGAAGGTACTCTGGTCAGATGAGACTAAAATTGAGCTTTTTGGCCATCAAGGAAAACAGTATTTCTGGCACAAACCCAACACCTCTCATCACCCCTGAGAATACCATCCCCACAGTGAAGCACAGTGGTGGCAACATCATGCTGTTGGGATGTTTTTCATCAGCATGGAATGGGAAACTGGTCAGAATTTAAGGAATGATTGATGGCACTAAATACAGGGACATTCTTGAGGGAAACCTGTTTCAGTCTTCCAGAGATTTGAGATGGGACTGAGGTTCACCTTCCAGCAGGACAATGGCCCTAAGCATACTGCTAAAGCAACATTCATATGGTTTAAGGGAAACATTTAAATGTCTTGGAATCGCCTAGTCAAAGACCAGACCTCAATCTAATTCAAAATCTGTGGTATGACTTAATGATTGCTGTACACCAGAGGAACCCATCCAACTTGAAGGAGCTGGAGCAGTTTTTCCTTGAAGAATGGGCAAAAATCCCAGTGGCTAGATGTGCCCAGCATATAGAGACATACCCCAAGATACTTGCAGCTGTAATTGCTGCAAAATTAAACTCTACAAAGTACTGAGTTTGGGTGGGGTGAATAGTAATTCCGGCTCAAGTTCAGATTTTTTGGTCTTATTTCTTGTTTGTTTGACAAATAAATATACATTTTGCATCTTCAAAATGGTTGGCATGTTGTGTAAATCAAATGATACAACCTGGAATTAAAATGGGTTTATAAGACAACAAAATAGGAAAAATGACAAAGACGGGGTGAATACTTTCGCAAGCCTCTGTAGCTGTATCAGGGTTCAAGGTTAGACCCAAGTACAGACTGTGTGAAGTAACACTGTTTATTGTAACCACAGGGGCAGGCAAACGACAGGTCAAGGCAGGCAGGGGTCGATAATCCAGAGTAGGAGCAAAGGTACAGGACGGCAGGCAGGCCCAGAGTGGTCAGGCGGGCGATTACAGGATCAGGACAGGCAAGGGTCAAAAACCAGGAGGAAGAGAAAAGGCTGGGAAAAGCCAGGCGCTGACAGGACGAATGCTGGTAAGCATGACACACTGGCAAGAGACAAGCAGAAAACACATGTATAAGTACACAGGGGATAATGGGGAAGATGGGCGACACCTGGAGGGGGGTGGAGACAAGCACAAAAACAGGTAAAACAGATCAGGGCGTGACAAGCTGGTTAACAAGAGGAAAACTGCCCATGCACTACCTAATTTCTACTACTAAAACTCTCAACAGCATTCAATTGAAACCATGACTGAGTTCCTGAAAAAAGAATATATATGTTTTACCCCATCCCCGGTCCACCTGTTGAGTAGAGCTACACTTTAAATGAAATAAATAAATGTATGTGTACAATACAGTGCAAATAGTCTTATTTGACACATCAAATAGTGTTATGTGACGTGTATATTTTTTGACAAGCAAAGACACAAACGGCATTCCTTCGAAATTCTGATCGAGAATGAAATGACTGAAGAAATTAACAACAAAACACCACAGCAAGTAAGTGAAAGAAATAGGTTTTGATTATGTTTTACTGGTAATGGGGACATAGGTAAATGCCAACAAAATAACTTTTGTGTGTGTGTGTGTGTGTGTGTAACCTTAATTTAACTAGGCAAGCCAGTTGAGAACAAATTCTTATTTACAGTGTCAGCCTGGACTACAGTGGGCCAATTGTGCACCGCATTATGGGACTCCCAATCATGGCCAGATGTGATAGAGCCTGGATTCGAACCAGGGACTGTGTGTGCGTTAACTATTTAACTTTACTAGAATGCTTAAAAGACAGCTAAAATTTGAAATATCGGTTATCGATATTGGTATCATTTGTTGGGGGCAAGGAAAATATTGGGTATCGGTATTGGCCAAAAATGTCTTATCGGTGCATCACTAATATACTGTATATACTCCCCTTTTCAGGACCCTGTCTTACAAAGATAATTCTTTACAAAAATGAATTCACAGATCTTCATTGTAAAGGGTTTAAACACTATTTCCCCTGTTTCCCTGTGATACGGTCTTTAAGACACTAACAGCTTAAAGACGGCAGGCAATGAAGGTCACAGTTATGAAAACTTAGGACACTAAAGAGGCCTTTCTACTGACTCTGAAAAACACACAAAAAAAGATGCCCAGTGCTCCTGCTCATCTGCGTGAATGTGCCTCAGGCTTGCTGCAAGGACGATTGAGGACAGCTGATGTGGCCAGTGCAACAAACTGTGAGATGCCAAAGACAGTGCTACAGGGAGACAGGACGGACAGCTGATCGTCCTTGCAGTGGCAGACCACGTGTAACAACACCTGCACAGGATCGGTACATTCGAACATCACACCTGCGGGACAGGTACAGGATGGCAACAACAACTGCCCAAGTTACAGCAGGAACGCACAATCCCTCCATCAGTGCTCAGACTGTCCGCAATAGGCTGATAGAGGTTAGACTGAGGGCTTGTAGGCCTGTTGTAAGTCAGGTCCTCACCAGACATCACCTGCATCAACGCGCCTATTGGCACAAGCCCACCATCGCTGGATCAGACAGGACTGGCAAGAAGTGCTCTTCACTGACGAGTCATGGTTTTGTCTCACAAGGGGTGATGGTCGGATTCGCGTTTATCGTCGAAAGAATGAGCATTACACCGAGGCCTGTAATCTGGAGCGGGATCGATTTGGAGGTGGAGGGTGCGTCATGGTCTGGGGCGGTGTGTCACAGCATCATGGGACTGAGCTTGTTGTCATTGCTGGCAATCTCAACGCTGTGTGGTACAGAGAAGACATCCTCCTCCCTTGTGTGGTACCCCTTCTGCAGGCTCATCCTGACATGACCCTCCAACATGACAATGCCACCAGCCATTCTGCTCTTTTCTGTGCGTGATTTCCTGCAAGACAGGAATGTCTGTTCTGCCATGGCCAGGGAAGAGCCCGGATCTCAATCCCATTGAGCACGTCTGGGACCGGTTGGATTGGAGGGTGAGGGCCAGGGCCATTCCCCCCCAGAAATGATCCGGAACTTGCAGATGCCTTGGTGGAAATGTAGGGTAACATCTCACAGCAAGAACTGGCAAATCTGGTGCAGTCCATGAGGAGGAGATGCACTGCAGTACTTAATGCAGCCGGTGGCCACACCAGACACTGACTGTTCATTTTGAATTTGACCCTCCCTTTTTCAGGGTCATGTTATTCAATTTTGTTTAGTCACACGTCTGTGAAACTTGTTCAGTTTATATCTCAGTTGTTGAATCTCGTTATGTTCATACAAATATTTACACATGTTAAGTTTGCATGTTAATATTTCTTTTTTTGCCAAGTTTATATATTTTTAAATATCTGTATGTTGTATGTTTGTGGGTTTTCTAAAATGCTTTGTGTTCGCGGGTCTCTCACCTGCCAGTAGGATTATACAGAGTTTTATATACAGAGATTATACAGTGAAGAAAACAAAATGGCCACTTTCCCGTGCCATGCTAAAGAATGGCTCCAATATGGTTGAAAGTAGACGACGTGTCTCCCTAAATTGAGGGTCATAAGAGGGCACGTCAGTAATGCGAAGAACCACTTCAACCCCTTCACCTCTCCTTTCTCTGGGCTCCTATCTTCCTCTTTCTTCTTTTTCATTGGGAAGAAATCTCTTTCAACTAGAGAGGGCTAAAGACAACTGCAGAGTTTGACATAATTATCTGTGGCTTGGCTTTAATCACTCTTCCCCGGACTCCTCAGTGCACATTATCTGACACCAAACACAGACACTCTCCCCCCTCCAAAGCCAGCCATCAGACAGACGGAGAAAGTGAGTAGGAGGGGGGGCAGACAGACAGATAAAAAATGAGAAAATGAGAGAGATAAGACATAATTTGTGCACCATGTTGTCTTTTTCTCACCTTTTGACAAGAAGGGAGTTCATTATTTAGACACTAAATATAAAAGTCTCATTTGAGGCTAATAAAGCAATGGGTGTTTTATGTCAAGAGGTTGTTTTAGAGCATACAAAAAGAGATCATGTTAAGATATCAGCGATGGTTTTACCAAACACCCACAGGAACCTTAACAGATATCACATGAAAGGTGGTTTGGAGATAATCATATCTTTTTTTGTATTTTGTTCTTGAAATGTTCTCTTCATTTGGATGAGTTGTTATTGAATTTGAATGAAAATTCAAATGTAGCTTTCTTAAAATGAAAAACGTGTGCTACATCAGCAAGTCCAGTAGCGAGATGTGGGAGAATATACAGTAGATGAAACTTGTCTGGCATTCAGCAAATTTTCTCATTGAAGAAACATTTGAACTCAATACAGTTTTCTGTTCCAAACCTGGAATCTGTTACAAACATAGTGCACTAAGTTTTATACAATTGACCCTTTGACAAAGTTGCGTTGTTTCGAAGGAGTTGAGTTATTGCACACGGGCACTTCACATATAACGCATTTCCTAATGGAAATATGCAAATAGATGCTAAAACGCGCCAAAAGGATCTTACTAGCTTGTGCTTGGCTCTGCCCACCTCTTTGTTTGTTCTGGTCACTATGCTTCATTTGCTCCAATAGGAAACGATGCTGATGAGTTATCTTGGGAAAGTTACCAGTATCTTTGGTTGACTGATGCTTTTATGTGAGGCTTAATGTTTGTGGTTGTTGTTGTTGTTGTTGCATTTTATGTAACTGAAATGCCATCAACCCCAACTATTCCCAGCATTTATGACATTTAAGGGGTTGGGGTTATGCATTCTATGTGGGGTCACCCCACTTCCACCCCTCCCATAGTCTAATAGGTCAGACAGGGAGAGAGACAGGGAACTTCAAAGCAGAGAAAAAACATGCACACACTCACTAATGTGGTTCCAAGATGCAGCTATTCCAGCCCAACCCAGGACCTTTGACGTTGCAGTTGATGGACCATTGTTAAAAAGGAGCCATCAGTAGATATGAGAGGATGGTTCTCTCTCAGGGTTATAAACTACGAGCCTGAGCAGGACACACACGCCATCACAACAAACTATGAGTTTGTGTCTTTGTAACCATCTCCAGTGTGTTACTTAGTCTAGTTTATTATTTAAATAGGATTTATATAGAAATCATAACCTAAGGATATTTTACAATGTAGGGGGTATCAAAAAAAGGTTGAGTTTTGTTAGAATTCAAATC
The DNA here is from genome assembly GCF_036934945.1 of Oncorhynchus masou masou. Taxonomy (NCBI): domain Eukaryota; kingdom Metazoa; phylum Chordata; class Actinopteri; order Salmoniformes; family Salmonidae; genus Oncorhynchus; species Oncorhynchus masou. Next base: position 54,815,833 of record NC_088235.1, read on the forward strand.
TTTTCATGACATCACTGAGGGAAATGCAGTCCAAAACAAAGTGAGAGAAGTAGACAGAGAGATGGCTGAGTGTGAGAAGTACATGGCTCAACAGCTCAACAGCAGCAGTGACCGCTCTGCTCCTCTTGCACTCTTCACTCTGAGGGGGTCGGGGAAGGCCTGGCAGACTGCATCTCGCATGACCTAAAGTGAGTAGGCCAGAGATACCTCCAGGCCTGAGGCCCCCGTCCCGGCAGAGCAGCCCGGCTCTCCCCACACTTCACTTCTCCTCGCTGGGCAAGTCAGGGAGCCGCTGGGGCGTGGGCTCTGGAGCGCCGGAGCTGTACCCACACACCCCTGGGAGGTGAGGGGAGGTGACCCCGCCTGGCTCCAACTGTCAGCTAGCCAGCAGAGGAGAGGAGAGGAGAGGAGAGGGGGATGACTCAAAGACAGAAAGAAGAGAAGAGGGAAGATGACAAGGGGTTAGGTGTGAGGTGTCCAGGGACACGTTTGTCCGGCAGATTGGTAGGAAGTGTGTTTGCTGCGTGGGGAGCAGTTCCAGTCAGACCATACAGATCAGATTTATCTCCCCTCTTTCTCTCTCTGTGACTCATGTTTTTTTCTGGTTTCTCACAGTCAATTCTGAATATAGAAAGTCTATTCCAGTGCTTCAGTATTTGCGTGGTTGTGGTCAGGATTTTGTTCAGAAGTTGGGGTAAGTAGGTGTAAGTAGGTGTGGTCAGTAGTTATGAGCTGAACCTCGGCAAGACGGAGCTGCTCTTCCTCCCGGGGAAGGACTGCCCGTTCCATGATCTCGCCATCACGGTTGACAACTCCATTGTGTCCTCCTCCCAGAGCGCTAAGAACCTTGGCGTGATCCTGGACAACACCCTGTCGTTCTCAACCAACATCATGGCGGTGGCCCGTTCCTGTAGGTTCATGCTCTACAACATCCGCAGAGTACGACCCTGCCTCACACAGGAAGCGGCGCAGGTCCTAATCCAGGCACTTGTCATCTCCCGTCTGGATTACTGCAACTCGCTGTTGGCTGGGCTCCCTGCCTGTGCCATTAAACCCCTACAACTCATCCAGAACGCCGCAGCCCGTCTGGTGTTCAACCTTCCCAAGTTCTCTCACGTCACCCCGCTCCTCCGCTCTCTCCACTGGCTTCCAGTTGAAGCTCGCATCCGCTACAAGACCATGGTGCTTGCCTACGGAGCTGTGAGGGGAACGGCACCGCAGTACCTCCAGGCTCTGATCAGGCCCTACACCCAAGCAAGGGCACTGCGTTCATCCACCTCTGGCCTGCTCGCCTCCCTACCATTGAGGAAGTACAGTTCCCGCTCAGCCCAGTCAAAACTGTTCGCTGCTCTGGCCCCCCAATGGTGGAACAAACTCCCTCACGACGCCAGGACAGCGGAGTCAATCACCACCTTCCGGAGACACCTGAAACCCCACCTCTTCAAGGAATACCTAGGATAGGATAAGTAATCCTTCTCACCACCCCCCTTAATGATTTAGATGCACTATTGTAAAGTGGCTGTTCCACTGGATGTCAGAAGGTGAATTCACCAATTTGTAAGTCGCTCTGGATAAGAGCGTCTGCTAAATGACTTAAATGTAATGTAAATGTTGTTATGTTTTTGTGGTCAGTAGATGTGTGGTCAGTTGTTGTGTGTTTGTGGGCAGCAGTTGTGTTGTCAGTCGTTGGTTGGTTGTGGTCAGTAGTTGTGTGGTTGTGGTTAGTAATTGTGTTCAGTATTTCTGGTCAGCAATTATGTGGTTGTGATCATTAGTTGTGTGGTTCTGTAGTTGTGTGGTTCAGTAGTTGTGTGGTTGTAGTCAGGATTTTGTGCAGAAGTTGTGGTCAGTAGTCGTGGTCAATAGTTATGGTCTGTCGTGGTGTTGTTGTGGTCAATAATTGTGGTCAGTATTTGTGTGATTGTGGTCAGTAGTTTTGTGCACTTATAGAAAGAAAACAGTTCTGGAAAAAGCCAAAACATGCTTGATTTATATATGGCTCTCCTTAAAACCTCTACAGAATTGGTGTTCTCCCGCGGGACAGTTGAGCTGTCGTGCGCTAATGTGTTTAGCATGACGTTGTAAGTAACAAGAACATTTCCTAGGACATAGACATGTCTTACATGGGCAGAAAGCTACAATTATTGTTAATCTAACTGCGCTGTCCAGTTTACAGTGGCTATTACAGTGAAAAAATACCATGCTATTGTTTGAGGAGAGTGCACAACAAAAATAAACTTTTATCATGACAACTGGTTTGATTCATTCACCTGTGAAGGATAATAATATGCTTACATATTGAGTAATCGTAATATAAATGTAGCTTAGTTTTGGTAAATAAAATCAGTTTTTATGTTCAAATGTAGGAACTGGGTTCTACAGTTTGAACCTCTGCTGTGGTTCCATATAGAACCCTATATGGAACCTAAGGGTCCTATATTGAACCAATTTTGGTTCAGTGAAGAAGAAACACTGGTGTTTTTTTCAAAAAACCCTACAAAAAGGTCATATATAGAAACTATTAGGTGTGCCATATATGTTTTACCTTTATTTTAACTAGACATGTCAGTTATGAACAAATTCTTATTTACAATGACAGCGGGTTAACTTCCTTGATCAGGGCAGAATTAGAGATGTTTACCTTGTCGTGGATTTGAGCTAGCAACCTTCCAGTTACTAGTCCAATGCTCTAACCACTAGGTTGTCTGCCACCCCAGATAGATGAATGAAGCAGGCAACAGAACCCTTTTTGGTTCTATCCAGAACTTTTTTTGTAAGTGTGTGGTTGTGGTCAGAGTGTAAACCACAATTGTTGAGTGTGAAAACTGAACAAAGTGCGATGAGAAGTTATCGGGTGAACCATGAAGCGGAGTGCACAGAGAAAGCTTTGCTCTATCCAATTAGAAGGGTAGAGCCCGCCCTTCTCTTTACAGAGAGGCAAACGAGCCAGTTGAGTTATTTAGAGCACAGATCCTGATTCTGAGAAGAACGACAAAGCTAGTGAGCATTAGCAATCTTCTCCTTGTCATACCAAGTTGTCCAGAAAGGGGAAGCTTTCCAAATCTTAGTGCAAGCTGTCCAGTCCGAAACAGATTCACAAAATGTTTGTTGAGCTATTAAGACGTCTCCATCTCAGTCAAGCATTGCTAAGCAACAGTAGCCTTGGCATGATGGTGGCTGCATCATGCTATGCGTATGCTTGACATCGGCAAATTCTGGGGAGTTTTTCAGGATAAAAAGAAATGGGATAGAGTTAAGCACAGACAAAATTCTAGAGGAAAACCTGCTTCATTCTGCTTTACAACAGTAACTGGAAAAGGAATTCAGCTTTCAGCAGGACAATAATAATAATGTATATATATAGTACCAGTGATACATTTGGACACACCTACTCATTCAATGGTTTTTCTTTATTTTTTACTATTTTCTAAATTCTAGAATAACAGTGAAGACATCAACACTATGAAATAGCACATATGGAGTCATGTAGTAACCAAAAAAGTGTTAAACAAATCAAAATGTATTTTATATTTCAGATTCTTCAAAGTAGCCACCCTTTGCCTTGATGACATCGTTGCACGCTCTTGGCATTCTCTCAACCAGCCTCATGAGGTAGTCACCTGGAACACATTTCAAATAACAGGTGTGCCTTGTTAAAAGTTGATTTGTAGTATTTATTTCCTTCTTCATGCGTTTGAGCCAATCAGTTGTGATCTGACAAGGTAGGGGTGGTATACAGAAGATAGCCCTATTTGGTAAAATACCAAGTCCATATTATGGCAAGAACAGCTAAAATAAGAAAAGAGAAACTTCAGTCCATTTTACTTGAAAACATGAAGGTCTGTCAACACGGAAAATGTCAAGAACTTGTCAAGAAGTTTATTCAAGTGCAGCCGCAAGAACCATCAAGCGTTATGATGAAACTGGCTCTCATGAGGACCGCCACAGGAAAGGAAGACCCAGAGAAACCTCTGCTGCAGAGCATAAGTTCATTAGAGTTACCAGCCTCAGAAATTGCAGCCCAAATAAATGCTTCACAGAGTTCAACGACACATCTCAACATCAACTTTTCAGAGGAGACCGCGTGAATCAGGCCTTGAGGTTCGTATTGCTGCAGAAACAACTGCTAAAGGACACCAATAGCAAGAAGATACTTGTTTGGGCCAGAAAAACAAGCAATGGACATTACACCGGTGGAAGTCTGATGAGTCCAAATTTGAGATTTTTGGTTCCAACTGTCGTGGCTTTGTGAGACGCGGAGTAGGTGAACGGAAGATCTCCACATGTGTAGTTCCCACCATGAAGCATGGAGGAGGAGGTGTGATGCCGTGGGAGTGCTTGCTGGTGACACTGTCTGTGATTTATTTATAATTCAAGGCACACTTAACCAGCAGGGCTACCACAGCATTGTACAGCGATACACCATGCCATCTGGTTTGCGCTTAGTGGGACTATCATTTGTTTTTCAATGGGACAAGGACCCAACACACCTCCAGGCTGTGTAAGGGATATTTTACCAAGAAGGAGAGTGATTAAGTGCTGCATTAGATGACCTGGCCTCCACAGTCACCCGACCTCAACCCAATGAAATAGTTTGGGATGAGTTGGACTGCAGAGTGAAGGAAAAGCAGCCAACAAAAGCAGCCAACAAATATAACAGATATTTAGATTTATTTAACACATTTTTCGTTACTACATATTCCATATGTGTTATTTCATAGTTTTGATGTCTTCACAATTTTTTCTACAATGTAGAAAATAGTAAAACTGAAGAAAAACCCTTGAGTAGGTGTGTCCAAACGTATGACTGGACTGTGTATATATATATATTATGTTCCCCACACGTCTAAAACCAAAGTTGCGCCCCTGTTGAAAGGTATTTTCCGATTGAGACAGCATTTGCAGCTTTTACCATTAATGCGGTGTTCATGAATGTCCTTTAAAAGCTGCATTTTTGGCTTCCCAGCACAGAGCACAATGAATTAAATCCCGGCCCTAGTCTCAGATTGTAGCACTCTGTGAGAGAATAACGCACACACACACACACACACACACGCACACACACACACACACACACACACACACACACACACACACACACACACACACACACACACACACACACACACACACACACACACACACACACACACACACACACACACACACACACACACACACACACACACACACACACACACACACACAGGCTGTGCTCATCAACAATATCCCCTCCTCAGAATCTTCTCCTCAGACTATAGGCTGATAAGACATATCTTGGCAGAAAAGAAAAGGCCGCACCACCGGTTTGTGGTGTGTGTGTGTGTGTGTGTGTGTGTGTGTGTGTGTGTGTGTGTGTGTGTGTGTGTGTGTGTGTGTGTGTGTGTGTGTGTGTGTGTGTGTGTGTGGGTGTGTGGGAGTCACACCGGCCGGGCGGCAGCGGTGGTCCATTATTGAGCTGTTGAGAGGTGCAGCGGCAGATAAATTCAAACTCTTTGTGTAATTGTCTCTTGCATCTGAATACAAATCCCTGCCCTTATGATTCATCATATTTATTTGTTTATTTCCTCCGGCAAGATCTTTTATTAGTTGTGCACTCAGCGGCTAGATTTAATTTCTGCGGGAGGGAACAACAGCAGCGGTTGATGATTATTATTGCGAATGTAATACTACAGAGGCTGAAATATAATCTATAGAACGTTAAAGTGACAGATTAGGAGGGGAGGAGGGTTCATTTACAAGTGTTAAGACATCACGGCTAATGCCCTCCAACACCAAATGAAAATCAAACGTTTTCTTTTCTCTCTCAGTGCACGTGTGTGTGCAGGCATGTGCACATTTAGGGGTCTACCTGTGCCCAAACACCTGCCCCCCCCCCTCACTCACACACACACACACACACACTCTGGTGCTATAATTATATATTTTTAGTATACAGGTTTTGTCTTTGTTGTTCTGAATCCACTGCCTGCACGTCGTCGTCAAGTTAGTAGTCGTAGGTCCAGTGATAGTAGAAATATGAGTCTTCCAGCAGTTATTGTACAATACTGTAGTAGCAGTGGCAGTGGTAGTGTTAGTACTAGCAGTCATTGTGCGTACACAGAAAAACTCAATGGTAATTGAGTCTCTTGCTGTGTAGTCTGAACCACATTGAAAATGATGACAATGGACAGATATGAATCATTTACATGTCCATCTTCCAGAATGAATGACTAACAATAGGGTTACAAGCAGAAAATATCAAATTAGCTCTAATGATATAATGGCTCATCTCTTTCTAGCTGACATGTTGAGTCATTTTTCACCCAGTCACATTGCATTGATTTTCATCAGGAGAGAAACTTGATCCCTGCTTTATCCTCTTTAACCAGCTCACTTCCCTATGATGCTCCCAGATATTTATGTCTATCGTCTGATTTCAGGTTGGAGATAATCAGTGCCATGTAGAGGATGAACTATCACTATCCAAGATGAATGCTTCACAGGAATGGGGATATATATATATATATGTGTGTAGAGAGAGAGAGAGAGAAAGAGGTAGAGAGAGAGAGAGAAAGAGGTAGAGAGAGAGAGAGAGACAGAGAGACAGAGAGACAGAGAGAGGGACAGAATCTGTGAAAGTACTTGCTGACTTTGATGTCCAGGGGCCACATTTATCAATACCCCCCCCCCCCCCAACAAACACACACGCAGGGAGAGAGGGAGGGAGAGACAGTGACCAGGTAAGTCAATCTGAAATTCATTTGAAGAAATGTCTATGGAACAAAGTAAGGGAGTACAAATATTAGTTGATATAAATTGTTCTCTTTTCTAATCTCTCTGTTAGCGTTTCTATGGTGTAGCAGCCACAAAAATATTGCCTGAAATACTCCATTGTGTGAATAAAGCCATTGAGCGCAATGGGCAAAACAAATGGCCAGGAGTTTTAGACCTAAAAAAGGACGAGCTAGCCGTCAATATACAGATCTGTTTATTTCTCTAACAATGGATGTTTACCTTCTGTAAAAGCAGGAATTTTATATGGCAGCTTCAATGTTTTTACATGATTGTGTTAAAATTCAAGGACAGTCTCACTAGCTTCTCTGTAACTGTCTTGGAGACATCAGATACACAGGGAAATATATTAATATTTTAGGCCAGTAGCCTACCTCCCTGTTCCCTTCCTCCTTTTCACTACTCTGTGAGAGCATTCAGTATGTATCTGTGGCACACTGACACCCTATCTGCAATCATTCCCAATATAATTGTGCAATCTGAGTTTATATTCCTTTAACAGCGTTGGAGTCTCGCTCCTCGACAGAAACATCCCTGAACCAAATCAAATCCCGGGGTCAGCACAGCCTTTTGGAGAACTCCCTTAGATAAAGTCTTGTTCCGCAAATCTGCTCAATATATTAGAGTTGATTTGGTGGGGACAGTGTAGATAGAAAATATGCTACATTAATCTTGGCTATTTCAATCTCAGAGGCTGGGACTGTAAAATTGGTATGCTGCATATCTAATTTCCTCTCTTTTTTTTGTCCATCTGATTCATGCTACCCTCAGAGGTGTGGCGCAGTGCTATTGTGGACCCCACGGTGCATTAACAACAGCCTGCATCGCCTATCACATCTGATCTCACTAAATCACACAATATGGGCGAAGGAGAGCATGGGGAGGGGGAGTCTGAACTGACTGCCAATGTCTGAGACATGACTCACAAATACACACATGTACACTCGCACACACGTGCGCACTGAAGCATGCGCACACACACACACACACACACACACACACACACACACACACACACACACACACACACACACACATTTTGTTGATGTCCACTCCACGTCAACCAGTACCGAGGTTTAGAGGCCAATGTCACAGAGCCAGAGGGGCATCCATTTCACATATTGCAGCCAACACCTCATTTCAATTATGTTCACCGGGAGAAAATATATAAATAAAGAGCTGCTATAATCAGAAATCAGTATGTGAGCCCCACTGTCCCCGAAGAGTGTGGCACACATACTCTTTTGTGCCATTGTCATTTCTATCACTAGAAAGCCATGCAGGCTCTGAGGTCACAGAGCTCAGGCCTCATCAGTGGGGCTAATTTGATTGTGGCGGAACAATGGTAGCATAGCCTAGCCCTGCCCCATAGAGAAGCATACTAATGTCAGTGTAGCCTAGTGCAGCCCTGCTGCGCCAAAGTGCATACTAATTACAGCTGCTGCCCTTCATCCTGACCTTGGCGGGTCACTTAGCAGTGTGATCAGTCCCTGACTTCTAATAAAGCCACTTTAACAGGTTGAGCTGGAGGGGCACACAGCTTTTACTCTCTCTATCTTCCTTTATCTCTATCTCTCTTTTTCCCGCTCCCTCTCTCTTTGTCTCTTTTCCTTGCTATTCTTCTTTGTACAATGTTCTAGCTGTTTTCTCAATGTTTGCATCACATTTTTCCACTCACTCTCCCACTTTAATGTTTCTTCTTCTTCTTCTTCTTCTTCTTCTTCTTCTTCTTCTTCTTCTTCTTCTTCTTCTTCTTCTTCTTCTTCGTTTTCCCTCTCACTCTTCTTTTTCATGATAATACAAGCTCATAACTCACACCTGACCAGATGTTTGTTGTGTTTTGTGACAACTCATGAGAACAGTTCAAAAGGGTCAGGTGTTTCAAATTGATACAAACAATAACAAACATTCTATCTATTGTATGCATTATTTAAAATGCCTTTTGATGACCATGGTTTTTCCTCCTGTATAGCTGTGTTAGTTTTTTGGTGCCATGCCAATTTTTGGTCATTTACTTACTGACGTCCTGATTTTATTTGCTGTCTTATTGTATTTTTAAGTCAAATGCATTATTAGTATTATAATTATTATTATATTTTTTCAAACTTTTAATAATTTGATTATTGTTTGCATTATTTGTATTGATATTTTCATCAAACGTGACACATACATTATCAGTATCGTAGTCTTTACAATACTGATAAACATGCAAATGTGTTCATGTTGAATTTGCTTGCGCCCACAGTACCTCCATGGCATGGTTATTTAAGAGATAGTTTATATACACTATATAAAAAAAGTATGTGGACACCTGTTCAAATTAGTTGATTTGACTATTTCAGCCACACCTGTTGCTGACAGGTGTAAAACAATAGAGCACACAGCCATGCAATGTCCATAGACAAACATGGGAGTAGAATGGCCTTACTGAAGAGCTCAGGGACTTTCAACATGGCACCGTCATATGACGCCACCTTTACAACAAGTCAGTTGATCAAATTTCTGTCCTGCAAGAGCTGCCCCGGTCAACTGTATGTACTGTTATTGAGATGTTGAAACATCTAGGTGCAACAACGGCTCAGCTGTGAAGTTGTAGGCCACGCAAGCTCACAGAACGGGACCACCAAGTGCTTAAGCACATACCACGTTGAAATCGTCTGTCCTAGGTTGCAACATACACTACCGAGTTCTAAACTGCCTCTGGAAGCAACGTCAGCACAATAACTGTTCGTCGGGAACTTCATTAAATGTGTTTCCATGGCCGTGCTGCCACACACAAGCCTAAGATCACCATGCGCATGCCAAGCATCGGCTGGTGTGGTGTAAAAGCTCGCCACCATTAGACTCTGGAGCAGTTCTCTGGAGTGATGAATCACTCTTCACCATCTGACATTCCGACAGACAAATCTGGGTTTGGCAGATGCCAGGAGAACGCTGCCTGCTCGAATGCATAGTGTCATTTGCAAAGTTTGGTTGAGGAGGAATAATGTTCTGGGGCTATTTTTCATGGTTTGGGTTAGGCCCCTTAGTTCCCGTGAAGGAAAATCATAACACTACACTACTAGACAATTCTGTGCTTCCAACTTTGTGGCAATAGTTTGGGGAAGGCCCTTTCCTGTTTCAGCATGACTATGGCACCGTGCACAAAGCAAGGTCCATACAGAAATGGTTGATCGAGATCGGTGTGGAAAAATTTGACTGGCCTGCACAGAGCACTGACCTCAACTCCATTGAACACCTTTGGGATATATTGGAAATCTGATTGCCAGCCAGGCCTAATTGCCCAACACCAGTGGCCGACCTCACCAATACTCTTGTGGTTGAATGGAAGCAAATCCCCACAGCAATGTTCCAACATCTATTGGAAAGCCTTCCCAGAAGAGTGGAGGCTGTTATAGCCGCAAAGGGGGGACCAACTCCATATTAATGCTGCCTATCATTATGGAATGAGATGTTCGACAAGCAGGTGTCCACATACTTTTGGTAATGTTTTGTTTAAATGTACTTCAAGGCAGTACATAAACAAATTATCTAGCATTAACCTCAGCATATGGCTTGAAAAAAATATATACTGAACAAAATTATAAACGCAACATGGAACAATTACAAGACATTACAGAGCTGCAGTTCATATATGGAATCAGTCAATTGAAATAAATGCATTAGGTCCTAATCTATGGATTTCACATCACTGGGAATACAGATATGAATCTGTTGGTCACAGACACCTTAAAATAAAAAGGTAGCGGCGTGGATCAGAAAACCAGACAGTATCTGGTGTGACCACTATTTGCCTCATGCAGCGCAACCTGTCCTTTCTCTTCACTCTGTCTCTCTCTGCTGGTCTTTTTAGGTTACCTTCTCTGTCTCTCATTCTTCAGCTGTTCTACATCTCCCCTAACTAGCTCATTCACTCTTTCCCACCTGTTCTCCTTCCCCCTCTGATTAGGTCTCTATTTCTCTCTCTGTTCCTGCTACTTTCAGTGTCTGATTCTTGTTTGTGTTTTTGATGCCAGAAGCAAGCTGTCGTCTCGTTTGCTTCCACCTTGTCCTATCCTGTCGGAGTCTGCCTGGCAGGTGCATCCTGCATTATACTACGTTCTTTTGTTCCATTGACTACGTTGGAAGAGGATTTATGCCATTCCTGTTTTTCATTAAAGAACTCTGTTTTCTGTTAAAACCGCTTTTGGGTCTTCACTCAAGTACATAACAGAAGAATCAGACCAAGAATGGACCCAGCGGCTCCGGACCCTTTTCACTCCGCCGTCGAGATCCAGGGAGCGATGCTAGGCAGACACGAGGAGGAATTGTCTGCTGCTCGACATGCCGTTGAGACCCTGGCCGTCCAAGTCTCCGACCTCACAAGACAGGTTCACCAACTCCACCTCGATCCACCGCCCACTTCCAGGGTTTCCGAGTCTCCGGAGCCCAGGATCAACAACCCGCCGTGTTACTCTGGGGAGCCCACTGAGTGCCGCTCATTCCTCACTCAGTGTGATGTGGTGTTCTCTCTCCAGCCCAACACTTACTCCAGGAGCGCAGCCCGCATCGCCTACGTCATTTTCTCTCCTTACCGGACGGGCGCGTGAGTGGGGCACGGCAATCTGGGAGGCGAGGGCTGAGTGTATTAACCAGTATCAGGACTTTAAGGAGGAGATGATACGGGTTTTTGACCGTTCTGTTTTTGGGGAGGAGGCTTCCAGGGCCCTGTCTTCCCTATGTCAGGGGAATCGATCCATAACGGATTATTCTATTGAGTTTCGCACTCTCGCTGCCTCTAGTGACTGGAACGAGCCGGCTTTGCTCGCTCGTTTTCTGGGAGGGTCTCCTCGTCGAGGTTAAGGATGAGATCCTCTCCCGGGAGGTTCCTTCCAGTCTGGACTCCTTAATAGCTCTCGCTATTCGCATAGAGCGACGGTTTGATCTTCGTCGCCGAGCTCGTGGAAAGGAGCTCGCGTTCTCCGTTGCTCCCCTCTCCACATCACTGCCACCTGCCGCATCACTGCCACCCTCCTCCGCCGGCTCGGATGCTGAGCCTATGCAGCTGGGGGTATCCGCATCTCGGCCAAGGAGAAGGAACGGAGAATCACCAATCGCCTCTGTCTCTACTGCGGCTCCGCTGGTCATTTTGTCACCTCATGTCCAGTAAAAGCCAGAGCTCATCAGTAAGAGGAGGGCTACTGGTGAGCGCAACTACTCAGGCCTCTCCTTCTGGATCACGCACTACCTTTCCGGTCCATCTCCGCTGGCCCGGTTCATCTGCTTCCTGCAGTGCCTTGATAGACTCTGGGGCGGAGGGCTGTTTTATGGACGAGACCTGGGCTCGGGAACATGACATTCCTCTCAGACAGTTAGGGAGCCCACGGCCTTGTTCGCTTTAGATGGTAGTTCTCTCCCCAAGATTCAGCGTGAGACGCTGCCTTTAACCCTCACTGTCTCTGGTAATCATAGCGAAACCATTTCTTTTTTAATTTTTCGTTCACCTTTTACACCTGTTGTTTTGGGTCATCCCTGGCTAGTGCGCCATAACCCTTCTATTAATTGGTCTAGTAATACTATCCTATCCTGGAATGTTTCTTGTCATGTGACCTGTTTAATGTCTGCTATCCCTCCTGTTTCCTCTGTCTCTTCTTCACAGGAGGAGCCTGGCGATTTGACAGGGGTGCCGGAGGAGTATCACGATCTGCGCACGGTGTTCAGTCGTTCCAAGGCCACTTCTCTCCCTCCACACCGGTCGTATGACTGTAGTATTGATCTCCTTCCGGGAACTACTCCCCCCGGGGGTAGATTATACTCTCTGTCGGCTCCCGAACGTAAGGCTCTCGAGGATTATTTGTCGGTTTCGCTCGACGCCGGTACCATAGTCTCCTCCTCCTCTCCCGCCGGGGCGGGGTTTTTTTTGTTCAGAAGAAGGACGGGTCCCTGCGCCCATGCGTGGATTATCGAGGGCTGAATGACATAACAGTTAAGAATCGTTATCCGCTTCCTCTTATGTCTTCAGCCTTCGAGATCCTGCAGGGAGCCAGGTTTTTCACCAAATTGGACCTTCGTAACGCCTACCATCTCGTGCGCATCAGGGAGGGGACGAGTGGAAGACGGCGTTTAACACTCCGTTAGGGCACTTTGAATACCGGGTTCTTCCTTTCGGCCTCGTTAACGCTCCAGCTGTCTTTCAGGCACTAGTTAACGACGTCCTGAGAGACATGCTGAACATTTTTGTTTTCGTTTACATGGACGATATCCTGATTTTTTCACCGTCTCTCTCGATTCATGTTCAGCACGTGCGACGCGTCCTCCAGCGCCTTTTGGAGAACTGTCTTTATGTGAAGGCTGAGAAGTGCACTTTTCATGCCGCCTCTGTCCTTTTCTCGGTTCCGTTATTTCCGCTGAGGGCATTAAGATGGATCCCGCTAAGGTCCAGGCTGTCATTGATTGGCCCGTTCCTAAGTCACGCGTCGAGCTGCAGCGCTTTCTGGGCTTCGCTAATTTCTATCGTCGTTTCATCCGTAATTTCGGTCAGGTGGCAGCTCCCCTCACAGCCCTTACTTCTGTTAAGACGTGCTTTAAGTGGTCCGTTTCCGCCCAGGGAGCTTTTGATCTTCTTAAGAATCGTTTTACATCCGCACCTATTCTTGTTACACCTGACATCTCTAGTCAGTTTGTTGTTGAGGTTGACGCGTCAGAGGTGGGCGTGGGAGCCATTCTTTCTCAGCGCTCTCTCTCTGACGGCAAGGTCCATCCTTGCGCGTTTTTCTCTCATCGCTTATCGCCGTCAGAACGTAACTATGATGTTGGTAATCGCGAACTGCTCGCCATCCGCTTAGCCCTAGGCGAATGGCGACAGTGGTTGGAGGGCGACCGTTCCTTTTGTCGTTTGGACTGACCATAGGAACCTTGAGTACATCCGTTCAGCCAAACGACTTAATGCGCGTCAGGCTCGTTGGGCTCTGTTTTTCGCTCGTTTCGAGTTTGTTATTTCTTATCGTCCGGGCTCAAAAAACACCAAGCCTGATGCTTTATCTCGTCTCTTCAGTTCTTCTGAGGTCTCCACCGACCCGAGGGGATTCTCCCTGACGGGCGTGTTGTCGGGTTGACTGTCTGGGAATTGAGAGGCAGGTAAAGCAAGCACTCGCTCACACTCCGTCGCCGCGAGCTTGTCCTAGGAACCTTCTGTTCGTTCCCGTTCCTACTCGTCCGGCCGTTCTTCAGTGGGCCCACTCTGCCAAGTTAGCCGGCCACCCCGGCGTTCGGAATACGCTCGCTTCCATTCGCCAGCGTTTCTGGTGGCCCACTCGGGAACGTGACGCGCGTCGATTTGTCGCCGCTTGTTCGGTCTGCGCGCAGACTAAATCTGGGAACTCTCCTCCTGCCGGCCGTCTCAGACCGCTTCCCATTCCCTCTCGACCGTGGTCTCACATCGCTTTAGATTTTATCACCGGACTGCCTTCATCAGCGGGAAGACAGTTATTCTTACGGTTGTCGATAGATTCTCTAAGGCGGCTCATTTCATTCCTCTCGCTAAGCTCCCTTCTGCTAAGGAGACGGCTCAGATCATTATCGAGAATGTTTTCCGAATTCATGGCCTTCCGTCTGACGTCGTTTCCGACAGAGGCCCGCAGTTCACGTCTCAATTTTGGAGGGAGTTTTGCCGTTTGATTGGGGCTTCCGTCAGTCTCTCGTCCGGCTTTCATCCCCAGTCTAACGGTCAAGCCGAACGGGCCAATCAGACTGTTGGTCGCATTTTACGCAGTCTTTCTTTTCGTAACCCTGCGTCTTGGTCAGAACAGCTCCCCTGGGCAGAGTCGCCCACAACTCGCTTCCCTCGTCTGCTACCGGTCTATCTCCTTTTCAGAGTAGCCTCGGGTACCAGCCTCCGCTGTTCTCATCTCAGCTCGCCGAGTCCTGCGTCCCCTCCGCTCAGGCTTTTGTCCAGCGTTGCGAGCGCACCTGGAAGGGGTCAGGTCGGCACTTTGCCGTAATAGGGCGCAGACTGTGAGGGCCGCTAATAAGCGTAGGACCAAGAGTCCTAGATATTGTTGCGGTCAGAGAGTATGGCTCTCCACTCAGAACCTTCCCCTTAAGACAGCTTCTCGCAAGTTGGCCCCGCGGTTCATTGGTCCGTTCCGTATTTCTCAGGTCATTAATCCTGTCGCAGTGCGACTTCTTCTCCGCGCTATCTTCGTCGCGTTCACCCGGTCTTCCATGTCTCCTGTGTTAAGCCCGTTCTTCGCGCCCCCGCTCGTCCCCCCCCCATCCTTGTCGAGGCGCACCCATCTACAGGGTTCGTAAGATTTTGGACATGCGCCCTCGGGGCCGTGGTCATCAGTACCTAGTGGATTGGGAGGGGTACGGTCCTGAGGAGAGGAGTTGGGTTCCCTCTCGGGACGTGCTGGACCGTTCGCTGATCGATGATTTCCTCCGTTGCCGCCAGGTTTCCTCCTCGAGTGCGCCAGGGGCGCTCGGTGAGTGGGGGGGGGGGTACTGTCATGTCTTGTTATGTCTGTTCCTGTCCTTTCTCTTCACTCTGTCTCTCTCTGCTGGTCTTTTTAGGTTACCTTCTCTGTCTCTCATTCTTCAGCTGTTCTACATCTCCCCTAACTAGCTCATTCACTCTTTCCCACCTGTTCTCCCTTCCCCCTCTGATTAGGTCTCTATTTCTCTCTCTGTTCCTGCTACTTTCAGTGTCTGATTCTTGTTTGTGTTTTTGATGCCAGAAGCAAGCTGTCGTCTCGTTTGCTTCCACCTTGTCCTATCCTGTCGGAGTCTGCCTGGCAGGTGCATCCTGCATTATACTACGTTCTTTTGTTCCATTGACTACGTTGGAAGAGGATTTATGCCATTCCTGTTTTTCATTAAAGAACTCTGTTTTCTGTTAAAACCGCTTTTGGGTCTTCACTCAAGTACATAACAAGATATTGGCGGGAACTGGAACACACTGTCATACTGGTCAAACCAGAGCATCCCAAACATGCTCAATGGGTGACATGACTGGCCATGGAAAAACTGGGACATTTTCCGCACCAAGGAATTGTGTGCAGATCCTTCCGACATAAAGTACAAATTCTTATTTTCGATGATGGCCTAGGAATAGTTCAGGAGCACAATGACAGATTTTTACCTTGTCAGCTCAGGGATATGCCAAATGATCGCTCCCTCAAAATTTGAGAAATCTGTGGCATTGTGTTCTGTGACGAAACTGAACATTTTGGAGGCGCCTTTTATTGTCCCCAGCACAAGGTGCACCTTTGTAATGATCATGCTGTTTAATCCGTTTTTTGATATGCCACACCTGTCAGGTGGATGGATATTTTTTGGCAAATAAGAAATTCTCACTAACAGGGGTGTAAACACATTTGTGCACATCATTTCAGAGAAATAAGGTTTCTGTGCGTATGGAACATTACTGGGATCTTTTTATTTCAGCTCATGAAACATCGGACCAACACTTTACATTGTTGCGTTTCGATTTTTGTACAGTGTATATTTCTGTCCCTCTTTCAAGTTGTAGTATCATCAGTTGGCTGTAGTTTTGACTCAACTAAGTACAGATGTGAAACATTAGCCATCTTGGTGATTGCTGAGGCAAGCTTATTTTGGTCAAATCTAATTCATTGTATGCATATTGAAGTGAAATAGATTCATGTGAAAAGATGAATTTATGTTCAGATAGCTGAGACTGAATTATACTGGACAATGGAGCCACAATTGTTCCCTTTGTGTAGCATAAAAGATTAAACGTTTTTATTGTTTCAAAGAATTTCGCAAAAAAAATTCTGGGAACAATGTACATTTGTATTGTGAGCGAACCATGTTCTTAAGTGTGTAAGATGAGCATCTTTTGCTCTCTCTTTCGCTTTCTGTGGCTCTCTCTGTTGTTCTGTCTCTCTTTCTCTCTCTCTGACACACAGGTAGAGTAGCAGCAGGGGGCTGGGGGGATAATTCCCTGCTTTTTGCGTCTTTCCAGGAGGCTGGGTAGAGGAAGAGGCAGAAAAGAGGGCTGGCTCCATATTATACAGACTACTCTCCTCTAATGACTGTCTGAATACCCACTGTAAGTACAGTAACGAGGGAGACATAGGAATAATGCCTCTTTTCCCTCCTATTATCTGCTCCTAGAAGGGGCTGAAGGTGGACTGTCAAACAAAAAAAACAGAAAATGTGCCCTGGTGTACTCATGGTGTTTGGAGGAACTGTTGACACAGTTTGATTGCAGCTACTATTTGAGCAATAATTGCACAGGAGGTTGGAGTATCATAGGACAGACAACTGAGGCTGGATTTGATGTGTGTTCATGACATACGCTATAGGGCACAACATGCTGGAATTTCCCTAGGAATTTCGTCAGGAAGCCATGTACGCACACACATGCATGTACTGAGCACGCACGCGCACACACACAATTTTCATGGCTAGCCTTTGTTGTTGCACAACAAAGCTCTTCAGCTTACTAATACGATGTCCAGCCAAAGGACTATCTGTAACCTTACCACAGGTGTGCCAGTACACCATTTAAGCACCCTTTGAGGACACCCTTAATCGTCCTTCAGTCTTGCTCTGACCTAGATCATGGTGGATTGGCCGGACCTGCCAAAAACCTGCAGCCCCATTAGCCCACAAGAGTCATCAACAGTGGATTAGACAGCCTTTCACGCCTCATCCAGAGCGCATCCAGGCCCCTCTCTCTCCAGCTCTCTGAGCTTGCGCCAAGCCCTCCTCTCTGGGCCATGGCAAGCGAGCCAGGCAGCCTCTCCGGAGGGAGCTCCAGAGCTCGGCATTAGTGGCCCCTCAGCCTCAGCTGCCGGAGATGTTATTCTAATTAACAAGGGATTAAGCCATCATCTCGCCTTGTAATACAGCCTGGATGGGATTTCCAATATGGACGCCGGAAAGAAAAAAACAGCTAGGGCGTTTAGCTGCACAGTAAATTACTCTTGACCTGCAGGACGGTGGAGTCTATCGGCACGGCAACCGCCTGCCAATTACAACAGCTCAGGCCTGCCAGAACTTTCATTGGGAGGAAGGAGGGGTGATGGTGGGATGGGGGAAGGGAGAGGTGGACGGGGGTCTAATTTTTTAACCACATTACACATATTACATTCTGTAGGAAATGGAAGTGTGTTTGAAAATGAAAACAGAGCCCATGGTTTCTGGTGAACCGTATCCTCCATGGTTATGCATTGTTACAAATACTGCATTCATTTCCATTATTAGCTAATTTTGGAAAAAGGGAATTTTGATTGGGGGTTTGTTGAATGATGCATTTGTTCAGTTCATCCAGAAAAGCTTAGTTTTATATTTTACAGATGTGTTCATAAATTTTAAAAAATAACAATTTTTCTCTGTTTTCAGTAACCAATAAAGATGTTGAGGCAATATCAAATGTTTGGTGGATAACCAGGTGGAAACCACTTTCCAATATGGTTTACAATTAACAAATGGTCAACTGCTGTACACAACAATTCTGACTGGCAATACTTCCATTGTTTAGCAGCACTCCCTCATGAAGTATGTCATTCCTTTGTTCAGGTATTTGGCACCCATTTAAACCTCGATTCATTGGCTTATGAATGTCCAACCCTCTCTTGGCATACCGTAGAGGGCTAATGCCATCATCAGAGTGGTGGCATTTTGGCACTCTCTTGCCTGGCATAGAAGAGGAGTGTTTGGACTAGTACCCAAGCCCAGAGCCAGGGAATCCAGCAGGGCCCCAAGACTGACGCAACCTGATGCAACTGACATAAAAGACAACGCTAGTCAACAACACAGGATCATGGTCCACTTCCAGTATGCATACGTGTGTAACGGATTTCCTTCTCTTCGTCTGAAGCGGTGTAGCAAG
This sequence comes from Oncorhynchus masou masou, assembly GCF_036934945.1. Classification (NCBI taxonomy): domain Eukaryota; kingdom Metazoa; phylum Chordata; class Actinopteri; order Salmoniformes; family Salmonidae; genus Oncorhynchus; species Oncorhynchus masou. The sequence goes on from NC_088235.1 coordinate 54,834,446, forward strand.
GATCGGACCAATACGCAGCGTGGTAAGTGTCCATGTTTTAATAGAAGACTGAACATGCCACAAATACAAAATAACACCGTGAAATGGACCGCAACAGTCCCATGTAGCACTGACACAGGAAACAATCACCCACAAAATACCCAAAGAATATGGCTGCCTAAATATGGTTCCCAATCAGAGACAACGATAAACACCTGCCTCTAATTGAGAACCAATCTAGGCAACCATAGACCTACATAAACACCGAGATGGAAACAACCCCATAAATCTACAAAATCCCCTAGACAGTAACAAACACCCTAGATGAGACAAAAAAAACATATCACCCATGTCACACCCTGACCTAACCAAAATAATAAAGAAAACAAAGAATACTAAGGTCAGGGTGTGACAGTGTGACAATGTTGCACAATGATTTCGAATGCCCTTACAATTAATGGATTCAATTATGATGTCTTGATACACAGGTTCAGCGCTTTGCAATTTCTTCCAGCTACTGTAATGTCCACATGTGATGCCCCCAGCATCCAATCTGCTTTTTAATAATGTTTGGGTGCCGCTAGAGTCTGGCAGAGTCTGGTGACCAGACCACCAATGCCAGTGAACAGAAGGATGTTTTTATGTTTTATGTATGCAAGGAGAGATCGAGAAAGATAAAGAGAGAGAGGGGGGGGTTATTGCAGGGTAGTGGCAGGTGCTGTGTTTAGGCACTCAATCAATCAATCCAATTAATTTATAAAATCCTTCTTACATCAGCCGATGTCACAAAGTGCTGTACAGAAACCCAGCGTAAAACCCCAAACAGCAAGCAATGCAGGTTAGAAGCACGGTGGCTAGGAAAAACTCCCTAGGAAGGCCGGAACCTAGGAAGAAACCTAGAGAGGAAGGATATGCACTGAAGGATATCTCTCTCTCTCTCTCTCTCTCTTTCACAAACATCAGTTTTTCTAGAATACCCACCACACATTAATTTACATGACAATGTCCCCTTGTTGTTTTGGCTGGATGGAATTCACAGCATGGAGTCCTCACAGTGAGTGAGGGGTCACTGGTATGTATATCAGAGAGAGGAGAGAGGCTGTAGCCACACACAAACTCTCTATCTTTCTCACACATGCACAAACATTACCCCTCTCCTACCAAAACTGCTGCTACATGTAATATGACTACTAGTACTACACTTCAATAAATCACATTATTAAAGTAATAACATCAACATTGTTAATAACAATATGAAGCATTCATCACCATGTAATCATAAAAACAATATAATATGATAATATATCCCATTTAGCAGACGCTTTTGTCCAAAGCGACTTACAAGTCGGCTGGGGCCACTACTTTTGCATATGGGTGGCCCCAGCGGGAATCGAACCCACGACGCTTGGCGTTGCAAGCACCATGCTCTACCGACTGAGCCACACAGGACTCTGTAATCATAAAAACAACAGACTTAACACATGTAATTCAGTTCAGTAATGATGTAGTCAGTAGTGTGTAAGTAGAGTGTGTGTGTATGTGTGTGTGTGTGTGTGTGTGTGTGTGTGTGTGTGTGTGTGTGTGTGTGTGTGTGTGTGTGTGTGTGTGTGTGTGTGTGTGTGTGTGTGTGTGTGTGTGTGTGTGTGTGTGTGTGTGTGTGTGTGTGTGTGTGTGTGTGTGTGTGTGTGTGTGTGTGTGCGTGCGTGCATATGTATGTTTATGTGGTATCATTACTATGTAAATGGTTCCCTGCTGCTGTGGAGTGTGATGACTGGAGTCTGTTTTTCTAATGAGAGAATGAGAGGAACAAGAGTTCTGCCAAAGCTCACATGGACTCCACGGGGCTGCCGTACAACCACACACACACAGTATGTGACCCACACACCCTCAAACGCACACACATGCACGCGCACACACGCATGAAATAGGACAAATATAAACACCCAAATAATAATAATTATTATTACACACACAAAAACACACACAGGAGTGACATGGAGAGAGGCAGACATTAACAGATCGTGTGAAAGGATCATGAAGGTTGGATTAAGACTGAAAGTACCAGGACTAAGAGTAAAAGTGTGTCTTCAATACTCTACCGAATTTAGGGGACCCCAAACAGAACACCTCTTCTCCTCGCCTCCTCTCTTGTATGCTCATCTCCAATCCGTCTCCTATCTCTTCCCCTCTCTCTATCTCTCCCTGACCCTCTCTCTTTCTCTCTCTCTCTCCCTTTCCCTCCCTAGGGAGAGTAGAGATATCCATTTCCATTAGAATGGAATGAAAACCAGCCGGCAGAGGGGTGGCCCAGAGGTGGCAGAGACACACAGGAGACTCAGATGTTCCTCTCTCACTCCTCTCCTCCAAACTCCGGAGGGACATATGAAAGACACACGCATCCTCCAGTGAGAGAACAGACAGAGAATCTCTCATTCTCTCTTCTTTCCAGGTTTTCAATATCTTCCATCTTCCTGCCTCTGTCACTTCTTCTCTTGCATTCCTCTTTCACTCTCTTCCTCCCTCTGTGTCTCTCCCTGTGCAGTGTATCAAGGTATCAAAGGGAAATCTTGATTATATGGGGAAATAAGGCAGCACTGTGGCAGAGCTGGAACCATGTACGTTTCTACAGAGCCATGTAAGTTCCTCTGCGCTATATCCATTGGGGCTCTATTGGGGACATGGTGAATGACGTTGTCTAACAACGGCAAGTACATACATAGATTTGGCCAGTTCTCAGAAAGCCTACAGTAGTTGAAATGCAATATATGTCCATGTCCTTGTTTACAATGCCATTCACCATGCCCACGATAGAGCCCCAATGGATAAAGTGAATAGAGGAACTTACATGGATCTGTAGAAACTTACATGACTCCAGCTCTGCCACGGTGGCCTCATTTCCCCATATGATCAATATATCCCTTTGAGCCCTTGATACACTGCACAGGGAGAGCTTTGAAATTAGCTTGCCTCTGATTGTACACATAACTGTATACATTGTATACACGAACTCCGTGTTCTCCAGACCATGCCACTGTGGGTGAATGGGGCCAGGGCAGCACTCAGAAGTCAGTTCACACACATGTGTGAGAGAGATAATTGGCAACATGACCTTCGCTCGCTTGGTTAAACTGTTGCAAAAAAAAGAAGAAGATTTCAGGTAGAATGAGAAAAGTGTTTCATATTCAGTAAAATAGCATTTAATAATGTGGGCCATGATTGTGTGTGTGCGCATGTTTTTATGCGTTCTTATGTGTGTATTACTTTTGTGAAGTGCATTTTCATGTGTCAATGTGTTCCCTAGAAGCCTGTGTTTGTCCAATGTTCTGGCATCTCTATATTCCCCAAACAGAGGCTCAGTATCCTTGGTGTGGTTTCTCAAAATCACAAATAAGCTGTAGAAATTGCCACGGTCATATTAAACCAAAATGTAGACCTTTGGTATGTTCACTGTCATCGCATTCAATTTCATGTTCTGTTCTGTACTGTACTTTACTATACTGTATGGCCTATAAACATAACATATATAGACTGCTGTATCTACAGCTCACACAGAACAGAAACTCATCTCTTCACTCTCTTTGCATTCTACTGGAGTCTCCAAAGCCCGCTACACGGGAACAAACTATAATTATTATGTAATCAGCTGGGCTGCTGCCCATCAAGCATTACATTGTTAGTTAACATTCCTTATAAATAGCCTTTATTAATTCATCTGAGCAGGAGCAGCCTTGTCCAGGACTAATAGGCAGTGGTGGTATAATACATTTAAACAGCAGGCTTAGGGTACCTACTGTATGATGGCTGCAATATAGCTCCCTGTGCTCTGTCCATACAGCCAACATGAGTGTAACACTTTAAACTACACTACAAATAGGTCATTATACAGAAACTACAAGGGAAATACTCATGAAATATTGTATGTAAATTACTATGTCAGTTATGACCATAGTTCTTGTACATTTCAAGGCCTTTGTGGACAAACCATGGACAAGCAGGATCAATAAAAAGTTGAATTGTTTAGCATTCATGCTGCTCCTGCAGACTTCCAGTCATTGAGCTAACACTGGTTAACAATGGCTCTAGAAACAGCCTTCACCTTCCTTCAGACTACCAGCAGAGACATACAAATGGTATCAATGAGTTCATCATTTAGAACAAAGTACTTAATTGCCAAAATTTCAAACTATCCCTTTAACCATTTAACGTTCAAAGGACCCAAATGAACATGCAGTTGCCAGGGGCCTTATTTATCAGTCATGCTTAGGCACAAATCTGTGAGTAAACCATGTGTGAGATTTATCAATATGAACGTTTGCTTGAGATTGTGCGTACATTTATGCACAGCCATGACAATGCGTATGCACAGTGCCAAGGGGTGGAATAACGGAATTGCTTGTCAAGCTTAGAATAGGGAAAATACATGTTGAAATTGTGAGAATTATAATTCAATCAATTTTCAATTGATTTGTATTTCTATTGTGAATCCATGCAACATATCTTGACAGGCTATATGTAATTTGACGACATTAGCGCATTTGTTATGATAATAATCCACATACAGTACAGTCATTTGTTAAATTAGTGGCACGTGTGAAAGTGAAACAAGCGTTTAAATACTATCAAAGACTGAGATCATGGGAAATCAAATAGGATATTGATAGAGTTTAGAGTTTTTAGAGTTTTTAGAGCTCATAAGTTATTGTTTTCCCCTCCAAAATATTATATACATTTTGCGAGGATATAAGACTTACTTTAAAAAGACAAATACATGCCATTCCGATGCACATCCAACTGTTATCCACCCTCAGGTTTAAGGCAACGGGCACTTTTCAACGGGAGCTTGCCGATCGGGATCTCACAGCCCTCGATAAACCAATGTTTTGGATGCAATCATCAGCAAAACGTACAGTAACACATACCATTTCCACACACCATCGCACAACAGGATGAAGTCAAGAGGGGTTTGTTTGCCATGATGCAAGCAACGGGTTCCCAAATATGAAGAGAGCAAAAGACTGCGCCCACATTGCCATAAAAGAACCATCCCAAAATGATTTCAACAAAGTGAACAGAAAATATTTCCACTCTTAATGTGCAGGTGTTAGGTTATGTGATGCGCAAAAGAGGGCATGGTGACCGGGTGGAACGCACGACTTGTTCAGAACAGCAATGTTGGCCTACTACAGGAGAGAGCTGTTGAGGATGGATGGCTTATTGGTAAGAGTTGCCTACTCATTTGAAGTATATTTGCCATTGCTAAAGCAACTTGAATTTTCCTAATAGTCTTCTCTTTGTATCTATGTTTTTATTTTTACTGAGCGAGACAAATATCCTTTTGGTTGTACTCAATCTCTGACAATAGCACCTCTATGTCAAACTTGGAAAAGTTTTTTTTTCTCCACTTTTTTTGGTGGCGGCATTGTATTTCATGTCAGGGCTTTGTTTATCCAGACAGGAAGTAACGGGATGATTTTGACCATATGGTGGTTGACCATATGGTAGCCTCGTGGTTAGAGCGTTGGACTAGTAAGCGTTGCAAGATCAAATCCCCGAGCTGACAAGGTAAAAATCTGTTTTTCTGCCCCTGAACAAGGCAGTACTTGTTAAGCCTATGGGTTCCCCTACAGGAACTACACCCCCCCCCCCCCCCCCGTTCAGCTGAAACGGTCACGCAGGGAATGCAAAAATAAAAAAATAAAAAAAATGTTTAACCTCCACACATTAACAAGTCCAACACCTCAAATGAAAGATAAACACCTTGTTCATCTACCCAGTGTGTCAGATTTTTAAAATGTTTTACTGCGAAAACACAGCATATATTTATGTTAGAACACCACCAAAACAAAGAAAAAACGTAGCCATTTTGTACCACAAAAGATAAAATGACAAAAGCAGGATAAAAAAAAATCAATCACTAACCTCTTGAAAATCTTCATCAGATGACAGTCATATAACATGTTACACAATACATTTATGTTTTGTTCGATAATATGCATTTTATATCCATAAATCTCGGTTTACATTGACGCCATGTTCAGAAAATTCTCCAAAATGTCCTGAGGAATTATAGAAAGCTACGCCAGATATCAGAAATACTCATCATAAACTTTGACTAAAGATTCTTAATGCAACCACTGTGTCACATTTTTTTTTTTACGTTACGGAAAAAGCCTAACATTGCAATAATCTGAGACGGCGCTCAGACGTAACAATATTTCTGCGCTATGTTGGAGTCAACAGAAATACAAAATTACAACATAAATATTCCCTTACCTTTGATGATCTTCGATCAGAATGTATTGCAAGGAGTCCTAGTTCAACAATAAATTGTTTTGTTTCATACTGTTCAATTCTAGTGTCCTTGTGTCACGCCCTGGTCGAAGTATTTTGTGTTTGTCTTCATTTATTTGGTCAGGCCAGGGTGTGGCATGGGTTTTTGTATGTGGTGTGTTTTGTATTGGGATTGTAGCTTAGTGGGGTGTTCTAGCTTAGTCTATGGCTGTCTGAAGTGGTTCTCAATCAGAGGCAGGTGTTTATCATTGTCTCTGACTTGGGAGGAGATCCTTGACAGAGAAGGACCCTGGGAACAGCCTGGAGAATATCGCCACCCCAAGGAAGAACTGGAGGCAGTGAAAGCGGAGAGGCGCCGGTATGAAGAGGCAGCACGGCGACGCGGATGGAAGCCCGAGAGTCAGCCCCAAAAATTTCTTGGGTGGTGGCTCAGGGAGAGTGTGGCAGAGTCAGGAGTCAGACCTGAGCCAACTCCCCATGTTTATCGTGAGGAGCCAAGGAGGAGACCAGAACCAGAGCCGGTGTTGGAGGTGAGCGAAGCAGAGACTGTGAAGGAGTTAATGGGGAAATTGGAGGAGAGAGAAATCTGCCAGGATCTGCCAGTCAACCACACTCTTCCAGATCCGCCAGTCAGCCAGATTCTTCCAGATACGTCAGTCTGCCAGGATCCGCCAGTCAGCCAGGCTCTTCCAGATCTGCCAGTCAGCCAGACTCTTCCAGATCTGCCAGTCAGCCAGACTCTTCCAGATCCGCCAGTCAGCCAGACGCTTCCAGATCTGCCAGTCAGCCAGACTCTTCCAGATCTGCCAGTCAGCCAGACTCTTCCAGATCTGCCAGTCAGCCAGACTCTTCCAGATCCGCCAGTCAGCCAGACCCTTCCAGGTCCACCAGTCAGCCAGGATCCGCCAGTCAGCCAGACTCTTCCAGATCTGCCAGTCAGCCAGACTCTTCCAGATCTGCCAGTCAGCCAGACTCTTCCAGATCCGCCAGTTAGCCAGGATCTGCCAGAACCGCCAGCCAGCCAGGATCTGCCAGATCCAACTACCTGCCTGAGCTTCCTCTCAGTGCTGAGCTTCTTCTCAGTGCCGAGCTTCCTCTCAGTGCCGAGCTGCCCCTCAGTGCCGAGCTGCCCCTCAGTGCCGAGCTGCCCCTCAGTCCCGAGCTGCCCCTCAGTCCAGTGGGGTTCTGGGTGAGGACTACTAGGCCATGATCGGCGGCGAGGGTGGACTATCCAAGGACGCAAGGAGGGGGGACTAAGACTTTGATAGAGTGGGGTCCACGTCCCGCGCCGTAGCTGCCACCATGGACAGACGCCCACCCAGACCCTCCCCTATAGTTTTTCGTGTGCGTCCGGGAGTCCGCACCTTGGGGGGGGGTTCTGTCACGCCCTGGTCGAAGTATTTTGTGTTTGTCTTCATTTAATTGGTCAGGCCAGGGTGTGGCATGGGTTTTTGAATGTGGTGTGTTTGTATTGGGATTGTAGCTTAGTGGGGTGTTCTAGTTAAGTCTATGGCTGTCTGAAGTGGTTCTCAATCAGAGGCAGGTGTTTATCGTTGTCTCTGATTGGGAACCATATTTAGGCAGCCATATTCTTTGAGTGTTTTGTGGGTGATTGTCCTTAGTGTCCTTATGTCCTTGTTCTGTGTTTATTGGCACCAGTATTAGGCTGTTTCGGTTTTCGTTACGTTTATTGTTTTGTAGTGTTTGTATTTAGATTCTTGTTGCTTCAGTTTAATAAACATGGATCGTAATCTACACGCCGCATTTTGGTCCGACTCTTCATCACACCTAGAAAACCGTAACACCTTGTAGCAGCATTTGCTACCACTTTTAGCTCAAATGCCCAAAAAATGACTTCTGGTCCAGGATAATTTTGGATCAAAACTTCCAAATTACATATTACAGGTCGACGAAACTGGTCAAACTAAGTGCAAAATCAATCTTCAGGATGTTATAATCATACAAATCTAATAGCATTCCAACCGGGCCATCCTAGTTCATCTGGGGCTGATTGGAACAGATGAAGCACTCCAATGTATTCGCGCCTTCAAGCACCTGAATCTTTTGCGACACTCTAGCACTTTCCTTCCCATTAGGTCAAAATTCACAGCAAATGCTCCATTACACTTTCTACTGAATGAGGACATCTAGTGGAAGACATAGGAAGTGTTTCCAGATCCATAACTTGGTGGGAAGGGAGGGGCGATGACGTCAAAGTTGCCCCAACTTTCAAGATTTCAAAACTAGTTTGCAAGATTGCCTGCCCTGTGAGTTCTGTTATACTCACAGACATAATTCAAACGGTTTTAGAAACTTCAGAGTGTTGTCTATCCAATATTAATTATAATAATATGCATATATTAGCAATTTAGGACAGATTTGATGCAGTTCACTATGGGCACGCAATTCATCCAAAGGGGAAATACTGCCCCCTATCTCTACCCACTGTTCCTTGGCCGTCATTGAAAATAAGAATTTGTTTTTACCTGACTTACCTAGTTAAATTAAGGTAAAATTAATAAATATATATATATATATATATATATATATATATATATATATATATATATATATATATATATATATATATATATATATATATATATCTGTATAATTAGGGGTGTTTCAAAATGCAAATAGAGAACAATTGGTATTTATCAAGCTTCTACCGGTATGCGTTTGACGCTCGTGGGACTGTTCGATAAATCACACTTTTTCTATCCTTACGAACATTCTAAATTCCATTAGTAAAATAGTTTCTACGCAATATCGATAAATGAGGCCTGTGGAGTCAGCACAAAGTTACAGTCTCTCTCTCTCTCTCTCTCTCTCTCTCTCTCAGTTTTATTCATTTCAAAGGGCTTTATTGACATGGGAAATATGTTTATTTTGCCAAAGCAAGTGGAGTAAACAATAAACAAAAGGGAAATAAACTGTCACAATGTGATCTGTTTCACCTGTCTTTGCACTTGTCTCCACCCCCCTCCAGGTGTCACCCATCTACCCCATTATCACCAGTGTATTTATACCTGTTGTTCTCTGTTTGTCTGTTGCCAGTTCATTTTGTTCGTCCAGCCTACCAGTGGTTTTCCCCTTGCTCCTGTCTTTGTCTAGTTTCTGTTTTCTAGTTTTCCCGGTTTCGACCATTCTGCCTACCCTGAGTCTGCCTGTCACACCACCCTGGATTATTGACATCTGCCTGCCCTGACCCCGAGAATGCCTGCCATTCTGTACCTTTTGGACTCTGATCTGGATTACTGACCTCTGCCTGCCCCCTGTTTTAGTAATAAACTTTTGTTTCGTCGACACTGTCTGCATCTGGGTCTTCCCTGAAACGTGATATAAACGAGGGAAATAAAAAAATTAACACTAAACATTACACTCACAAAAGCTTTAAAATAGACAATTCAAATGTTAAATTATTGGCCAGGTGCAGTGTTGTAACAATATGTGAATAGTTGAAGTATGAAAGAGAAAATAAATAAACAGATAAATATTGGTGGTATTTCCAATGTTTGTGCTCCATTGGTTGCCCTCTTCTCATGGCAACAGGCCACAAATCTTGCTGCTGTGACAATGAGGTATTTCGCCTAACAGCTTGGGAGTTTATCAATGTTTGACTTGTTTTCAAATTCTTTGTACGTCTGTGTGATCTGTGGGAAATATGTATCTCTAATGTGGTCATACCACAGGATGTTGGTGGCAACTTAATTGGGGAAGATGAGCCCATGGTAATGGCTGGAGAAGAATAAGTGGAATCCATGTATTTGATGCCATTCCATTCGCCCTCTTCCAGCTATTATTATGAGCCGTCCTCCCCTCAGCAACATCCACTGGGTCATACATTTGGCATTAGGTTAGGAGGTGCAGCTCAATTTCCACCTCATTTTGCGGTGTCTTGGAATATATAATCAAAGGGAAGAGAGACGGCAGATTCTTTCAAACAACACTTTTTTATAAGATTTACAAAAATGAAGCAAATCAGCCATCACCGAGAATGGCTCAGAGTTGAAAGCTTAACAAACATAGCCGGGTCTCTGCTTTTATAGAGGAAATACATACAACCCCTTTCTGTATACGTGGCAGTCAGCAGGTAGTGTGTAAAAGGTCATTAGTTGTCTGTGCAGACTGAATATAGCACAAGGTTGATTGCCCGAGAGCTCAACTATCTAACTGCATCCACAACAACAAAACACTATAATGTGCTCCTTTCTGCAAGTTTCCATACATGTGACTTTCTGTAGATAGTAAACCCATGGGATGTCACATGCTGTGGCCGCACCCAAGTGGACCTGAGCTATAAGCCCTGTCTTATGAATAAGTCCCACAAAGACAAGTTTGTATCAAGTTAGAAAAGACACTAGCATTTAACAAGAGACAATTATTTTATCTTATTGGTGACAGGGGGGCAGTATTGAGTAGCTTGGATGAATAAGGTGCCCGGAGTAAACTGCCTGCTACTCTGTCCCAGGTGTGAATATATGCATATTATTAGTCGTATTGGGTAGAAAACACTCTGAAGTTTCTAAAACTGTTTGAATGATGTCTGTGAGTGTAACAGAACTCATATGGCAGGTGAAAACCTGAGAAAAATCCAACCAGGATGTGGTAAATCTGAGGCTTGTAGTTTTTTTTAACTCAGCCCGTATTTTAGATACAGCCTCTCTCAATAGCAAGGCTATTTTTTGTACATAGACAAGGATTTTCTTAATTTTGGGTCAGTCACAGTGGTCATGTATTCTGCTACTGTGTACTCTCTGTTTAGGGCAAGATAGCTTTCCAATTTGCTCTGTTTTTTGTTGTTGATTCTTTCCATTGTGTCAAATAGTTATGTTTTTACTTTCTCATTATTTGGTTGGGTCTAAATTTGTTGCTGTCCTGGGGCTCTGTGGGGTCTACTTGTGTTCGTGAACAGAGCCTCATAATCAGCTGCCTGAGGGGACTCTTCTCTAGGTTCATCTCTCTGTAGGTGAGGGCTTTGGTGGAATGTGTTAACATTGCTTCCTTTTAGGTGGTAGTAGAATTTAACAGCTCTTTTCTGGATTTTGATAACTAGCGGGTATAGTCCTAATTCTGCTCTGTATGGATTGTTTGGGGTTTTGTGTTATACTGTACACAAAGTATATTTTTGCAGAATTCCACATGCAAAGTCTCAATTGGGTGTTTGTCACATTTTGTGAATTATTGGTTGGTGAGTGGACCACAGACCTGACAACCATAGAGGGCAATGAGTTCTATAACTGAATGAAGTATTTTTAATCAGATCCTATTTGGGATGTTGAGTTTTATGTTCCTTTTGTTAGCTTAGATCGTCCACAGCCTTGTGGAAGTTACCTGTGGTGTTGATGTTTAGGGTGAGGTAGGTATAATTATTTGTGTGCTCTAGAGCAAGCATTCTCAAACTGGGGTACGCGCAATGCTGTCGGAGGTACGCCAAATAAAAATGTGCTTCACGTACCAGCTCTACTGGTAGTACTGCTACTACCAGCAGTACCACACCTGCAACTGTCGACGACACAAGTTGACCTGCTTCCACGAGGACATCCAATGCTAGCATCAGAAATTCTACATTTGTCTTTAGCCCAGCTAACATGGACACTGACAATTGTGAAACTGATTCAGCCAAAGAGCTACTGCCCCCTTGTCCGGGACAACAGACAGGGATGTTGGACCATCGAAGAGGCGCAAATATGATGACAACTACATTGATTTGGGGTTCACTTATATTGAGAGTAGTGCCTTTCCTCAGGTACAGTGTGTTATATGTGAAAAAATACTATCTCACATCTCGATGAAACCTTCACTCTGTGCAGAGATTAAAAAACAAAACATTGCAATTTAAAAAATAAGTTTATTGAGCAAGAATTAAGATGACTTTCCAGTAGAAAGACATGCATGAAAGCAACAGAAACCATTAATAAGAAGGGGCAAGAAGCGTTTTATATGGTGAGCTACTGAGTGGCTGGGACAGGCAATCCCCATACTATTGTGGAGGACTTAATTCTTCCTGCTGCAGCAAATATGGCTGTGACAATGCTGGGGGGGAAAGGCCAAGAAAAACTAAACTATGCCTTCATCAAACAACACTGTTTCACGACGCATCAGTGACATGGCAGGAGATGTTTTGAAACAATTACTGCTTCGCATACAAGCCAGTGAATTCTATACGTTACAGATGGATGAGTCAACAGACGTGGTGAGCCTGGCACAGCTCCTGGTACATGTCCGTTACGTATATGGGGGGTCAATCAAGGAAGACATCCTCTTCTGCAAACCAATGGAAACGAGGACAACAGGAGAGGACATTTATAAAGTACTGGACAGCTTTGTGACATCAAATGGACTTTGGTGGTCAGGATGTGTTGGTATCTGTACTGATGGCGCAAAAGCCATGACAGGGAGACATAGTGGAGTGGTAACGTACGTACAAGCAGTTGCTCCCGACGTCACTTGGGTACACTGCAGCATCCCCCAAGGGGCTCTTGCTGCCAAAGGAATGCCTGATAACTTGAATGACGTTTTGGACACTACAGTGAAAATGGTTAACTTTGTTAATTAAAGCAAGGCCCCTGATCTCCCGTGTATTCTCTGCACTATGCAATGATATGGGCAGTTTTTACAACATATAGAAAGAATTGTGCTGGTTATCAAGGGGCAAAGTATTGACACGCTTTTTTGAATTGTGAGACAAGCTTAAAGTTTTCTTTACTGACCATCATTTGACCATATGCATGATGACGAGTTTCTCACAGGACTGGTCTATCTGGGTGATGTTTTTTGAATGATCTGAATCTAGGATTACAGGGACTCTCCACAACTATATTCAATGTGTGGGACAAAATTGTCTGCATTAAAAAGGACCACACACAGGTCTTTCCATCATTGTATGATTTTTTGTGTGCACTGAACTCAAGCTTATGTACAATGTCAAATGTGATATAGAGAAGCACCTGAGTGAGTTGGGTGAGCAATTGCGCAGGTACGTTCCCGAAATGGATGAAACAAACAACTGGATTCATTATCCCTTTCATGCCCTAAACTATTGATATCTGAACAAAAGAGCCTCATCGATTTTTCAACAAGCGTTTCTGTGAAAATTTAATTTAATCAGAAGCCACTGCCAGATTCCTGGTTTGGGCTGCGCTCAGTTTATCCTGGGCAAATCACGCTGTTAGGACACTGATGCCCTTTGCAACCACGTACCTATGTAAGAGTGGATTCTCGGCCCTCACTAGCATGGAAACTAAGTACAAGCACAGACTGTGTGTGGAAAATTATTTAACTTTTTGGGGATCAGTGTCCCTTCCACTGGACGGTTGAGCTAACGTAGGCTCATGAGATTATCCTGAGGTTGTAAGTAACAAGATCATTTCCCAAGACCGACATATCTGATATTGGCAGAAAGCGTAAATTCTTGTTAAATCTAACTGCACTGTCCAATTTACAATAACTATTACCGTGATTACCATGCTATTGTTTGAGGAGAGTGCACATTTTTTGACACGGAACCCTACGGAACTTTCGTTACGCACACCTGGCCCCTAATTGTGCCCTTGGACCACCAGTGTCCTGTTGATTATTGTTAAAAATGTAAGTTGGTGCGTGTGAGTACCTGTGCTGTGTGTTTTGGGCTTTCGTGCCCTTGTGGATTGCGCAGATGATTACGGGTCTCGTCCCGTGTCTTAATCATCATGCGTGTGTGTTATTTATTCAAGGTACTCCTCGCTCTTTTGTTTGGGTTTCAACACTGTGTCTTTGTATGGTGTTTGTTTTGTCGTCGTCCCAGTGCCTTTACATCGCACGCTGTAATTTGGGATAGATAAACCTGTATTATACATTCCTGTGCCTGTCTCATGAATCATTCATTCCAGCGTGACAGAATAATCAACCTAAGGGAGACAGCGGGAATGGCCCGTTTGAAGACGCTGCGACTGGTCCATCTGGCTCCGTTGCAACTTTGGCAGCTGTAACTGGCCCGTCTGACGCCGTCACAACTAGTCCGTCCTGAGATTGACTGTCAGGGACCAAGTTTGAAAATCTGTGCAGAAGATCTAGGTGCTGCTGCAGGCCCACCTTGGTTGTGGACAGAAGCACCAGGACATCTGCAAACAATAAACATTTGATTTCCGAGTCCAGTAGGGTGAGGCCGGATTCTGCAGACCGTTTTAGTGCCCTCGTCAAATCATTGATATATATGTCTCACCCAATGGCCCTGGGTCAATAAATCTGTGTGTTTATTGTCAATTTTAACTGCACACTTTTTGTTTGTGTACATTGATTTTATAATGTCATACAGTAATGCGAAAAAGCAAGTATACCCCCTGGAAAGGGTTCATTCTTCATTTTTTTTTACATATTTGGACACATGGATATTCATACTAAATTCCAACCACAGTCATTGATAAAGGTAACCAAATTTAACAAATCATACAAAAACAACTTTGAAAATGTTAAGAAATGAAAATTATCAAAAATGGCATTTCCTTACGCTGATAAAGTCAGTACAGCCCTACCTTTACCATCACATAAAATGGCAAAAATTTGAATCAGGTGCACCAAAAAAAGGGGCAAGTGATTAGAAAATCATTAGAGTAATGTCCAGCCTTCCATAAAGATTATAAACTTTGTCTGGTTTGATCTTAATCATATTAGTGTGTGGTAATACATCATGCCAAGATCAAAGACATATCTGAGGCCCTCAGAAGAAAGATTATTGATGCCCATAAGTCTGTGAGGGGTTACAAATCCATTTCCAATCAGTTCGAAGGACATCATTCCACTCTCCAACGGATCATCTAGAAATTGTGACGATTCCAGAACACTGGAAATCTACTTAGGACAGGTCATCCCACCAAATTCAGCTCAAGAGCTGACCGAAAGATGCTTACAGAAGTCGCTAAGAATCCCAGGGTAACATCAAGGGATCTACAGGCCTCTCTTGCCACAATCAATGTCGAAGTGCATGAGTTAACTGTCAGAAAGAAACTCCACAAATTTGGCCTACATGGGAGGTCAGGAAGGAAGAAGCCACTGCTCTCAAAAAAGAACATCAAGAACTGACTTTTCTCAGACAACACCTGGGTAAAACTACTGAAACAAGTGCTCTGGACAGATGAGTCTGTCCAGAGCAGGCATTGCGGCTGTGTGGCCGCAATACCGGACACCATGTTTGGGGTAAATGAAACACTGTCTTTGAGTGAACCTCATACAACCTCATACATTTACTCAGGAAATGGTTTTCACTGAGGAAATGTTGGTGGTTGCTGTTAATGATACTGCAAAAGTTTTTTCCAAAGATTGCTGTTGGTTCCACTGTAATTACTGGATTCAAATTTGTCTAAAATTTTGTGGATTGAGGTAATTAGACCTTGGTTCCAAATATTGGGGAAGATACCAGTACTGAGGATAATGTTGAATAGTTTAAGGATAATGTTGAATAGTTGTGGTATGTATATTTAATCATTTAGTTTAGTATACCATCAACACCACATGCCTTTTTGGGTTGGAGAGTTTGTATTTTGTCCTGTAGCTCATCCAATGTAAATTGGAGAATCTAGTGTGTTCTGATACTATTTAACCTTTTGTCATTGTTATTAGTTTTCTTAGATTTTCTGACAGAATTTATATTTGATATGTCAGCTGAGATGTAAAATATATTGTTCAGGCTTCCTACTGCTAAGTTTACACCTTCACTATTGCAGGGTAACATTTTGTCCAGGAAGTTGTCTAGGAGGGATTGGATTTGTTGTTGGCCAATTGTTGTTTGGTAGGTTTCTACACTACCCTCCTTCCATCTACAGCATTTCTTAATATCGATGCCTGATTTTGCTGTGATCTGATAGTGGTGTCAGTGGGCTCACTGCGAACGCTCTGAGAGACTTCGGGTTGAGGTTAGTGATGAAGTAGTCTACCGTACTACTGCCAAGAGATCAATCAATCAATTCATCAATCAAATGTATTTATGAAGCCCTTTCTACATCAGCTGATATCTCAAAGTGCTGTACACAAACCTAGACTAAAACCCCAAAAAGCAAGCAATGCAGGTGTCAAAGCAAGGTGAGCTATAGGTGTACCTACTGTAGGAGTCATCTCGAAGCCTACCATTTATTATGTACAGACCCAACATGCGACAGAGCTGCAGGAGTTGTGACTCATTTTTGTTGGTTATGTTGTTAAACTACAACTATGGGGTGCATATGGGGGAGGGAATGCTATCACCTCCAGATACCATTCCCTCCTCCAGATAGGTGTAACTCTCTCAGATAGGTGTAACTCTCTCTCTCTCTTGCTCTCTCGCACTCTCGCTCTCTCAGTGCATGCTGGGAGTGTTTTGTAGTTGAGAGGCCGTGTGGAGGGCTCTGTCCTTACATATGGTATTGATTCTGTCCTTGGTCTTTTCTTGACATTTTATTTTCTATGGTGGACGGTTAACACACTGTTAATTTAGTGGTACCCACTGTTTTTGCTCAATGTTAGGAAGGAAGAGGACAGAGTTATAGTTTCCTGGGGTTTGAAAGGTATGGTGTGCACAATAGATTCGCAGCCTAGAGAGGAGGAGACACTGTCATTATGGTATGGATTCAGGTGTGTTCCTGTGAAGGGAACACACCTGAGGTTCTGCTCGGAGTCGGCGAACAGGTAGGAGCTAAATTTATACATTCTGCATCCAGAATGAACAAAGCTGTGGTTGTGTTCATGAAAATAGTAAATTTAGTGGGTAGGCTAATTACTAGTAAAATATTTGTAAGGGATATGTTGGTGCCGATTTCTCCTATTTTGACTCCTACGACAATGGTTATAGTTGCAAATCTGCCTCTGTTTATTACAGATGATCAAATCCGGAGAGAGCGGAGTCATTTTGGTGAGTTTGCTAGGGGTTTTCGTGTACTGTTGGCAGGTTTTGAGTCGAATGCCGTTAACCATGTTGTGTCGTTCCGGAGGCAAGTCTTCATGTTCCTGAATAACAATGAGCAACAGTTAAATGTGAATTTTAAAGTGAGGCATGGGGAGGGGCTCTATGCAGGGTTTGCCAGCACAGATAGTTTGGGGATTTGGGGCATAAGAGCTTTGCATGCCCACATAAAGCCCGTAGACAAGGTGTGGGAATAAGTGCCAGTGAGGGAAATTGAGGTCAACGTGCAGGGGGCCATGAGACGCAGGCAGCAGAGGCTGGGCCTAGTCATGCTATCGATGGTGGTGTAGATGAGGCTGGGCCTAGTCATGCTAGACATGGTGGTGTAGCTGAGGCTGGGTCAAGTCATGTTATGGATGGTGGTGTAGATGAGGCTGGGCCTCGTCAGATTATGCTAGTGTATGAGGAGAGTAGAGGGGGGAAGGGTAAGCAACTAGGGGGAGTGGAGAAGCGTGTCAAGAGGAAGAAAGGAGGTGGGAGGGGAGTGGCGGGTGTCGTCAAAGGCACCAAAGAGCCTTTGCCTGGTGCTGGGGGAGGAGTCCCCAACTAGAGAGAATTGGCATGTTGTCCGGATGGGAGATGGAGATGAGGAGGAGGAATGTGAGTCCGGGGAGGAGGACGATGACGAGTTGTTTTCAGACTCCTCAATGGGTCCAGAGCTGACAGCGAGTCAGGCAGAGGGGTCAAAGAACACAATGAGAGAACAGTCAAGGTTCCTGAATGAGACTAAAGGGAAAAAGGTTTATCTTGAAACCTTTTTTGCGATCCGGGAAAGTTTGTAAGATCCGTACAATGGAAAAATTGAAAAATAAGGGGCATGTTGTCCTCTCACCCAGGAAACATTTTAGGTTGAGTAATTGGGTCACAACCGTGTGTGTAAGGGTCTACCTTCAGACGCTGTTTAGATTAATAGTTTTTTTCTGGCACTGGGGCTTTTTGAGCTTTGCTATTGGTCTCCTTCTTTGCTGGCTCACAATTTATGGAGACCCTTCGGGTAAGCTCGCTTAATATACATGGTGCCACAGATTCGGAAAAGAGGAGTATTTTGAGTGAATATGTAAAACAAGTACTGTTGTTGTTTCTGCAGGAGACACATGGTGATGTGGTGAATGAAGTCGATTGGGGGCTCTGGTAGAAAGGGGCAAGTGTGCTGAGCCATGTTGTGTGCTACCATTCTCCCGGTGGGTTTTTCACCACATAACCATGGCTCGGATGTCTATTTCACTAGGGCCTCGGCATGCATGCTATTGGAAGTGTAATGTAAAGCTCTTACAAGATGCCACTTTTTGCTCAGGTTTCTAGACTTTTTGAAAAGGTGGGGGCAGCAAAGAGAGGAGTGTGAGTCTCTGAGTCAATGGTGGGAATTGGAAAAAGTCAACATTCTGTTTTTCTGTCAACAGTATACAGCTCTCTCATCAGAGGCTAGGAGAGTATTGGGGGAACTTGAGCATAGTATCAGTAAAGTGGAGGTAGAGCTGGTGGAGCAAGGCAATGTAGGTCTACAGGCTCATTTAGCTGAATTACATAGGGACCTGGGCAGTTTTTTCCAGGTTAAGCAAAAGGAGCACTTATAAGAGTTAGGTTCTCCATGCTCAAGGAGATGGATGATCCCTGCTCTTTTTTCTGTGGTTTGTAAAGACAGAGTGGTGAAGCCAAGGGTATGTATTGTCTATTGCTGTTGGATGGGCAGGTGACCTCTGTGGTGGGGGAGATGCGGGAGCGGACTATAGAGTTTTATACTGTGTTGTATAGGGCAGAACTCTGTGATCCTATGTGTGCTCAGGTTTTGTTTGCAGAACTCCTTATGCTCTCTCTGGCACAGAGGGATGGACATTCCCGTTGTCCCACTAACTCTCCTGCCCAAATAAGGGGACTAAAGAACCGGAGGCCTGTGGCATTGCTCTGTGCGGACTACAATATATTTGACTGGAACTGGAGAGCAGGGTGGCTGCATTAAGACTAAAGGCGGTGCAGAGACTGCTGTATCATACTGATGTCGGCGAGAGGGAACCAGCATGCGCACTGCTGAGGAGAACTGATGGATTAGGCTTTGACCGGCAGCTGTTCCTCATGAGGTTGGAGAGGCTGAGTACAGCAGGTCTCTCTGATTTTTACTCTCCGGTGCTGAGGGCCTGGCACCTGCTAAGGCCCACACAAGAAGAGCCTGGGCTGTGGGAGGAGCCTATCTTCCACAACCCAGCCCTCCTTTTGAGATTGATTCAGTCAGCCACCTTGCAGAGGCGAATGATGACAACGGGTTTACTAAGGCTGGGTGACCCGCGGCTGCTGGAGGAGGGGTGGAAAACCCGGGAAGTCCTGGCACAACAGGACTAACATCTCTTTGGCTGCAGGAGAGATTCCCGGGGGAGGTCCAGGAACCACTATCTGAGCCGGAAAGGGGGTATTTGAGTGGCCAAATGGGGAGTGGCCACCAATGTTTCCACTTTCTGGCTCAGATAGTGGTTCCTGGACCTCCCCCGGGAATCTCTCCAGCAGCCTAAGAGATGTTAGTCCTGTTTGTTGTGCCAGGACTTCCTGGGGACTGGCAAGGGGGTCTGGAGGACTTGTTAGATTTTAACACTCCGAGCCTGGGGAAGTTTGAGGGGGTGGGAGATAAAGCCCTCTATAACCTCTGCATTATGGTAAGGAACATTAGGAGCCTAACAGGAGTG